>NC_081356.1:70049834-70309834 GCF_030684315.1 Stegostoma tigrinum | reverse complement strand
ATACACATGCACACACACATGCATACCCACACGCATGCACACACACACATACACATGCACACACACATGCAAACTTACACACATGCACACACACACATGCACACTCATACACATGTGCACACATAAAAGCAGACATACACGCACACACACACTGACACACATACACACAAACACACACAAACTCACAAGCACACACACATTGCACACATGCACATACACATACACACACATTCACACTCACTCACACACACATACAGATACACATGCACACACACACACAAACACACTCCCATACTCCCATCCCATTTACATACATACACACACATGCACACACTCTCACACACACATATACATACAAACACACGCACGCACACGCAAATACATACAGCTATGCACACACATATACACACAAACACACTCACCACACTCAGACACACACACCCATACACACAAGCATTCAGATGCTCACACAAACATACAGAGATGCACGCGCACATATGTATACACACGCCTGCCTGCAGGGTAGCATCTATTGTGAATGGCAGAGGAACTAATAAAATGGCAGCATGGCGGGAACCATGGACCTTCCCACCACAAACTTGTCACCTCCAGGGGAATAAGATACCTCCCACAGAGTTAAAAGAGTATGTGTAAACAAAGTGAAACTGATTACATGATAACATTGAAAAGCAAGTATTTGAGAATAATTTGTTGGAGGCATGTTTTATCATTTTAAAATGAACTAATAGACTTGCACACACATACGTGCACACAAATTAAATAAAGGATCTTTCCACTTTGTCTATGGTCTTTAATTTTCAACAGCATTAAATAACCAAATGTAAATCATTCATGCAGCTGGATAAAACGAATCAGTGACAGAGTGTGCAATTAATTGCAGTTCTTGGATGCAACTGATAATCACATGTAGAAGCCGTGTTGAGAATTAATTAGGAAAGGGCCTTAAAAGCAGCAGGGAGTAACCAAGTGACCTTTATTCGCAGCCAGTTAAACATAAGTGTGACTAAAAATGTCACAATGCACACCAGAACCTTAATACTGATTGCCTAGATAGAAAATTAATAATTTAGAGACACAGTAAGAATAAATATCCACTGACAGAGATGAAGGTGCTGCATTTCGAACATTCATCTATCATTCAACAGAGCTTGCATTTGGAAATTGAGAATTTTCACCACTAAGGAACACAATTAGTTTTATGACCCAGCGTGACTGCCTTATTTATACCACTCAGGTCTCACTCATTCTGGAGAAAAGGAAGCTCCCATCAGCACATCTTGAGAGCTCAGGATTTTAAAAGCAGACTAATTAATCCTTTATTAGCTAATTAATTTGAAGCTTTGTAAGCACAACAGGTACAAAATCCAAAACATTGAGAACTGTGAAAATGCAATGCCACAATAGAATAAACTCTAGAGAAATATTTTTAACTGTCAAAGTGTGTTTATTTCTCTCCCTCTGAGACATCTTTCTTGTAACTGTTTAATTTTGGGTTTGAACACGAACTGATATAAGATACTCCACAACACCAAGCTATTTGGGAGGGAAATAATGTGTTTGTGTATGAACTGCATCAAAAGTCCTTGAGTTACTGTGATCTGAAGAAAATCTACTGATTACCACATCTGCACCTGGCACTCTTTACCTGTCTCACCTGTTCATCCATGTCAGCTTGTGTCAGGTTGTTTGATTCCAGTGGGGATTATAAATATTAAAGCAGCCTAGGTACAGAAATTTGAACCTTAGACTGGTCACGGCCGAGAAGTAAGCAATTCAGCCTGTCATGTGTCAGTTGGCCTTCTAAAGGAATAAATTAATTAGTTCCTTTTTCCTGTAAATTCTTCTTTTTCAAATATTGATCCATGATCTTCTGAAAGCCTCAATTGAACAAGCCTCTACCATACTCTCAGGCAGTATATTCCAGATTCTTTCGGCATGGTAGCTCAGTGATTAGCACTGCTGCCTCACAGCACCAGGGACCCAGGCTTGATTCCACCCTCAGGCGACTGCGTGGAGTTTGCACATTCTCCCCTTGTCTACATGGGTTTCCTCCAGGTGCTCTGGTTTCCTCCAACAGTCCAAAGATGTGCAGGCAAGGTGGATCGGCCGTGCTAAATTGCCGTAGTGTTCAGGGGTGTGTGGGTTATAGGGGGATGGGCCTGGGTGGGATATATCAAGGGGCGGTGTGGACCTGTTGAGCCGAAGGGCCTGTTTCCACACTGTAGGTAATCTAATCTAATCAGCTCTGCCCTAAAGGATCGATATCTTATTCTGAGCATGTGCCATAATGTTTCAGATTCCTTAGCTCAGGAAATAGCTTCTCAACGTTTACCCTATCGAGGCGTTGTATGTTTCAATAAGATGAACTCTCATTCTTCTAAACTCTTAGTGTCTGTAGGTCTAAGTTGCTCAGACTCTCACTACAGGACAACTATCACATCCAATGAGCCAATCTAATGAGTCTCCACTGTTCCGGCTCCAGTGCAAGTATATAATGCCTTAAACATTAAATCGAAGCCTTGTCTGCTGTCTCGGGCACACAGACATGAAAGAACGCTGTTATAAAAAGAGCTGAGGAGATTTCCCAGAATCTTGATCAATTATCACCTTGCAACAAACTGCAATAAAAAACAGATTGTTCCGTCATTTATCTTTTTGCGGCTTTGGGACCACGTTGCACACAAATCAACTTGTTTTTTTTGACCTATGTTCCAGTAGTGACAACACTTCAAGAAGTATTTCATTGGCTGTGAAGCTCAGGGCTTTTATTTATTTGTGTTAGCAACCCAACATTTCCACCTCACCACAGCTGGAACCCAGGGAGTTTGGCTTTTATAAGCTGCATGTCTGCTGGTCACAGAGGTAGTCAAAGCAATGACAAACATCGCTTTCCAATGTTGTTGAGGTTTCTCTGATACGCGCCAACGATGTGAACATGGGTAAGCAGTCAAAGAAAGCTTGTGTTACGCAACAACACAACCTGCACTTATTAATTGCAAAGTCCAGAAGCATACCCAGCTGGAAATGCTGTAACCTATTCACCCGCTGTACTAAGTGGCTAAAAATTAAACAGCCCCGTTCAAGCAAAAATGTAACCACTTTGGCAGGTTCATCTGAACTGACCCTGCATGAATTATTTGGCTAGGTAGCCTGTGGATCTGTGCTCAGCTCCAACCTAGATATACACTGCATGTACACACCAGCACTCTGACAGTATTAATGAGAGGGGCAGCTGGCAGCAAGCAAGGACAAACAGATAAAGTAGATGTTTGAGTTATTGCAAGCCTGTGTGGACTTGGCGGGGTGGGAGGGGAAAGTAGGACAGTTGCTTTTCTCTCTTAGCCTGAATTAGCATGGGCTGTTCCACCTTAATTTTGCTGCAAGGTATAATTTTGACTGTTAGCTGCAGGCATCCCCTTTAATTACATACCTCTAACAATAAAGCAGATCACTCGAAAAGCCAAATGCATAGATGCAGCGGCTGCTTGCTAAAAAAGAAAACCCCCTTTCACCAAGTACCAACGTGCAGCTGCTGTTGCATGTACGATTACTGAGGCTAAACTTGCTGATACAACTGTTTGCAGCCACGCTGTTTGAATATAAATTCTTTGGAAACTGCCTGATGTAGCTTGTTTTCCAAGAAAGGGCAAATTTTGCCAGCAGCCAATCAGAGTTATGTGATACAGACGTCAGGTCCAACGGGACTGCTTTTAGTCACTCTATTTCTAGGTCAACTCCAATCATTTTCAGGAGCTATTAGTTTTGTATTTATGCACAAGCACCGATGGGATGAGAAGTTCAGTGAACAGGAAAATGTTGCTGCTTGGTTGCATGTGCGACAGGTTACTTATTGTCCTGCCTTTCACAGCGACTTAGCAGTAACCTGGGTAACAGATACAGAGATGTAATGGGATCACCCGTTGTAAAGGAGGGAATGCTAACACCAGAAGCAGACCATCTGCTGACTTATGTTCTCAAGGCTGTTTGCTTGCTAAAGAGCTTCTGACAATACTTGTAGCTCTATGTAAATCAGCCCAACTAAACCCACAGACCTGTCTTGGCTTGATTTTCCCTGGCAGTTTTGCTTGTAATTCCATAGGAAATGAAAAGGTCTGGTTTGCAACTAATTAACTTTCCTTCCAAAAGGAGGGGGAGAAAAAAAAGGGATTAAAAATTCTCACTGCAAGACTTGATAACTTGAGTTAAAGATTGGCAATGTTTTGTTCAGTTGACTATAAAAGGGTCAAGTTGATCAGAATTCGCCACCCCTGGCCAAAGAGGCTGCCTGGAGATTTTTCCATTTCTCAGCCATTACTTTGCCAAAAGTTCAAGGGAAACGAGGTTAGAACTCTTTGAAAATTCCCAGTCGATTTATTTTGGAAGAGGAAATTACTGCCATTGCAAACGTCAGAATCATTGAAGAATATTGGCACAGAAAGAGGTCACAAGGCTCATGCTGTCTGTACCAACTCTCCGCCAAAGTAACTTAGCTCTTGCCACTCCTTTTCCCTGCAGGCTTAATAAATCCTTTATTTCATAGGATTTCATAGAGTCCATGCAGTGTGGAAGCAGGACATTTGGCCCATCAAGTCATTTAGCCTATCACCTAACCTGCACATGTTTAGACTGTGGGAGGAAAGAGGAACACCCAGAGGGCTGGGTGTGCCAGAGCTGAAGAGGAACAGCTCTGAGGAAGGGTCACCAGATCTGAAACGTTAACATAGAACATAGAACATAGAACATTACAGCACAGTACAGGCCCATGGCCCTCGATGTTGTGCCGACCTGTCATACCGATCTCAATCCCATCTAACCTACACTATTCCATGTACGTCCATATGCTTATCCAATGACGACTTAAATGTACCTAAAGTTGGCGAACCTACTACTGTTGCAGGCAAAGCGTTCCATTCCCTTACTACTCTCTGAGTAAAGAAACTACCTCTGACATCTGTCCTATATCTTTCACCCCTCAATTTAAAGCTATGCCCCCTCGTGCTCGCTGTCACCATCCTAGGAAAAAGGCTTTCCCCATCCACCCTATCTAACCCTCTGATTATTTTATATGTCTCAATTAAGTTAAATCTGATTTTTTTTCTTCACAGATGCTGCCAGATCAGTTGAGCTTTTCCAGTGACTCTGTTTTTGAACAGAGCACGTGGGGCTGACATAGGTCAGGGGCAAGAAGGGGCAAGCCAGGAAGAAATGTAAACACGCAAAAAGGAGAAATTTATATTGGGCTTGTTGAGGCAGCAGCAACTAGGATAGGAATATTGGGAGAGTCGGACTGCATGAAGGGTAGTGTTGTATGTGGAAGTACAACATTGTATTAATTGAATTGTGGGACAGAAATAGTTCAGGGTTCCATAGCGCATGAGCTGAAATAAAAATGGAGAAGCATTTAAGGTGATAAAACAGAAAATACTGGAAATACTCAATAAATCAGGTAGTTTTTGTGGCCATAAACTAAAAATATCAGCTCTGTTTCTCCTTCCACAGCTTCTGCTAGTATTTCCAGCATTTTCTGCTTTTATTTCAGATTTCCAGCATCTGTAACATTTTGCTTTCGTATTACGCTAAGGATTCAATTGGCAATGAAGAAAATAAATTTTGACTTATCTTTGTCTTCACATAACCCCAGAAAAGTGCACAGTTTTAATAGAGGAGGGCAGTTTGTGATGTTTAAAACAAATCATGATATTACGTTATTTTCATGGAGCATTTTATATCCCTTCCAGTAAAATTAATAAGACATCGATCTAAATTTAAACCACAATAGATTTCAAGCATGTGGATCAAGATAAGCACAAAACACCCTCTCTTTGAGGCCTGGAATATTCTAACCCTTGAGTATGCTGTATGCCTTATCCAATAGTTCTCATTAAAAATAACTATGTGCAACGCAACAGAAATGAATTCTTTCTTAAGGAAATGTTCTCAAATCTAAGCGGCAAAAGAATTAGTGCCCAATGTACAGGCACAGTCACTCTTTTCGAATGCTGCAGATGTACAAGTTGATGCTTCTGAGAGGGCTAATGTTGGAGGCTGCATTACTTTTCACGCAATCTGATGAGATCATACAGTTCTTGATGATGTAAAGAAAGGCTAGTTCAATATCTCAAGTGAGACAAATGTCATCAATGTCTTAGTCTTTGTGTCCAAACACAATTTATACCTGTTGCTATTCTGCAACAAAATACATTGAATACGCAATAGTAGATCACCTTCCTACCACTATTAACCAAATAGGCAAGTAGACTCAGTGTAAGAAGTAGGATTGCAAGCTCTTATGGAACAGTGGTATTGTCCCTACCTCTGGGCCAGAAGGTCCAGGTTCATGTTCCAGTCTCATGGAGCCTACTGACCTGCTCTAGACATGTGCCTGAACAGATTGGTTAAAGCTGTTGAGGAAGTAGGTTAGCTATTATGTGCTACAGCATGTACAATCACTATGATTGCAGCATAAGACCGCCGCAATTAAGACCAGAGAACTACATTCTCTTAGCTGGCCATGGCAGTTTGCTCAAAATTCCTCCGGATCTCTAAATTCCACTCAAAGTGTGACTAATGTCGAACTGAATGGTCTTTTAAGGTATGAACCTCTCCCATCTTGCTGCCAGGATAAAGAAAAACTTACATTTATCTAGGACACTTCACAATGTCAGGGCACTCAGAGCAAACTATAGACAATGTCGAGCTTTCGAAGTGCAGTCACACTTGTAAAGTGGGAAACTTGGTGGCCACTTTGTGCACAACCAGTTCCCACAAACAGCAATGAGATAAGTGAACAAATCATCTGTCTTAGTTGCCAGAGCACAAAAGAGCCCACATGCTCTTCCTTGTAATAGTGCCAAAGGGATTTTTTACATCTCCCTGATGGGGGTCTTGCTCACATCAGACACTGTTGGTATCCCCAACAATGCTCCACTCCCTCAGGCTGATGCCAGTCAGCACAAAGCAGACAATAACAACCACCATTTTTCCTGTTCATGAATCAAATAGACATTGAACTCTGTCCACTGGCACTAGTCAGCAATTTTAATGGCGGAGAAGATCTACTGTCAGGAAATGAAATCACAATTTAAGTCTGCTTTTTAAAAGCTGAAAATTTGAAATCTTGCCCTGGTACAGTTGTCTCATATCACAGCTGGATTCAGCTTCAGTGTAAAGGAGGGATTAACGCAGTTAAATATCTTCCAGTAAAGGCGATTCCGCAATCTTAAGTGCATCGTAATTCAGAGCCAGAAGCAAAACAGTCGTCAGGTCAGGCAATGTTGAAGTCTAAATCGGTATTCTGTGACAGTAAAATTAGGAAGATTGTGTGTTGTGACTTCACACTGCGAATGTCAGAATATCTTTTCACTCATGGCACTGAGCGATCGATAGGTGACCTTCACTGTCACTAAGTACCTTAGTTTTTGTCTGCTGTACCACAGAGCCTCTTTTCGAAATACTTTACTGTATTGATAAATCCCCATGCACTGCCCCTGCAGACATCAATTTCATGCTCATGATAATACTAGTGTGGCATTAGTACTGAGGTCAATAGTAAAAATGTTCATGAATCCAGATCAGAGAAATGAACTTTAAATAATAAGAACCATTCATTTCTATTTAAACCAGACTGAGCATGAAAGGTCAAACATTTGAGTTTGGAAAGCTCGGTGTGGCAACCAAACTACCAGCTGCAGAGCTGAGATCAAAAGTCTTCTATTGCATATCACATGTGCATAGCACAGCTGACCACCCAAGTGTGGATTAACACAAAGTGGCATTGCACATAATAGCTCGTATACCCTATTCACAGCAACTTTGTAGTAATAGTCAATTAGTTGGAAAGTATTATTTAATGTAACTATCATAATTAGTTTAAATTGTGACCTTTGAGGACCAATTGATGTTACTTTCTAGGAAGGTTCTTTTTGGGCAGGGTCTCTATCCTGCATCTGTATTTTCACATTCTACAATGGAATTCACCTCACATTTTTCACAATACTTGGATTCCTTCACAGCTTGATTGAAAATACATTTTTTTTGCGTGATTCATAGGAGGTTGTGACCAGTTAACCTTAGGGCACATGACTGCTTGGCAAATCAGTCGGGGGGCAACTTAGCCCAGACCCACCCGATGACCCAATGCCTGGATTATAGTAAATTGGCCTACAGTATAAATTTATTAGAGTAGTACTGCAGAATTATGTCCACCAGTCATGACAGGTTGGGTTCAAAATTAACAGGCTGGGAGACTCTACCTGGAAATAGAGGTCATTGGAAAAAGAAAGTGAGTCGTCAGAGAGAACAGCTTTCTCTATAAAATGTTGTTGTTCTGTGGACGCAGTTTTCTCAGCTTGTGCTACCGTTACTTCTCATTTGGCAGCACACACTCTCAACAGGAGCACTGGACCTGCCGTTTAAACCCTGAGGCAGGATGTTTGATCCTTTCTGCCTGAGAGACAGACACAAGAAGACCCTGTTTCACGATCCCCTTTTCATGAGCAAGATATTCTGCAGTGTGGGATTTCTGTGCTTGGTTTAATGAAAAGAAGCAGTGATTCAAAAAGTGCCTTAGTAAGTGCCACACTTTGTTATCTTAGTAAGTGCCCTTATGTAGTTAGGCAGATGTGTGCGGATTACTTTTTGTTAACTTGGGGCTCTTATTGTAGTGAGAGCTGGCTGTGCACAAGCGGGCTCTGGATTTTGTACATTACAGCAATGACAATTCTTTCGAAATGCAAAATGTTTTGAAACACTTTCAACATGTCAATAACGTGAGAGGTGCTATACAAATGCAAGCTTCCTTTTTTAAATCTTTTTTTATTCATGTTATGAATATTCTGGCAAGCAGTCAATCAAGTGTAACTTTGGCAGAGGAATCGCAGGAAACTCTGGGATGCATGACAGGCATTTGTTCCTTCTTCTTCTGATAGTTCTGTGGCTTTTCCACTCAAGTTACAACAGATGAGCTGGAGAAGCTGAATTGTAAATCATCCCCCGCATTGTTACTTCAAGAGGCAAGATGGTGATCAGATTTAAGACCTAGGTGTACTGTACATTCATAGAATAGATTTGTACCAAAGATACATTTTCTGTATCTAATTTTTCAAAGGCAGTGAAGAGTAATAGTGACTGCAGTACGACGCTTCTTCAGCACGAAAATGCCTCACAGTCACAACAGACAGCAATCCAGACGGGTCCGTGTCCAATAGTTTAATTAAAGAACATCTGAGGCTAATTTGAGGGATTTGTGTGCCTCCTTTGGAGAAAAACAAATGTAGGCGCAGGACATGCCTGAATGAGTCTCCCGTCGCAGTGCACCGGATATGTGCAATGTACTGTTTGGTAACTGAATTAGGTCAGAGTTCAGCCCTGATCCATATCGACGCTAGGATCACGCTACACAACCATGATGATTTGAGTCACTGTCCTGTGAAAAGTTTTATTGGCAAATTTCAAGTTTATGCAATTCCTCTCTTCCTTTGAAGTCCTGATGTTTTATATTAAAAGGCATTAATGTTGTGCATAATATAGGGGTGTCTTATAAACTACAATTTCCTTTTATACCCAAACACTCAATTTATTCTATGCTAGAAACTCAAGGGACCACAAACTAGTAATTTCCTATTAAAAACAGATGAAGTCTTCCTCTGCATAGCATTTAAATATATTATTTTCTTAATTTTCCTTCACTTATTGACACTCTGCTGGCAGGAGAATGTCTTTTAATTTCATAGTTGACAACATTGAGTAGGACTAACTATTAATATTGCTTATTTTTTAACAGATTATTTAAACCAACAGATTATGTTACTTTTATGTCTGTATTCATTTGCTTTGATGGATGAACTCTACTATTTAAGAACCACATCAAAACCTGCTGATCTATGTTTTGGATTCTCAGAACACTAGCCACAATTTTTTTTGTTATTGCCTAAGCACCAGAAGACATACTTCTCCCCTTGATCTCGACCAGTTTGCTCGACATGAGCCAACAACTGCAGCCTGCCCAAAAGAATAAATCCTTTTAAGAAAAAGATCAGATGCTAGCTCACTTCCACGCTTAAAATCTTGCGGTTTCACTGACCACCATTTGTAGCACATTCCCAGCATTCTTTTTATCAGTCTAGTCAGATGATACTTAGTGCACACTGTGGGAGAGAGAGTATGAAAACAGGAAACCTTTTTCGCTTTACAATAACAGCAGCTCCCATGCTGACAGTTGTAAAGGAAAAGCAGTCAGCTGCCTGACAAGATACCAGAGTAATACTGGAATTCTGCACACGATATGCAATTAGTACGGGGCTACACAGTTTGTACTCAATTAGATAGCAAAACAAGATAAATTCTGACACAAAAAAAATAGCAGTTTGGCACTACGTGACCTGTTTGTGTCAAGTTAAAGCTGGGGATATTCTGATCAGAAAGTAAAACATCAACCCATAAGGTTTCCAACCATTCACAAGGTGACTTGCTCTGGCTTTCGCTCACCTAATAAACCCTGCTCTGCTTCCACAACAGACAGAACCACACAAAGGCGGCAATATAAATCAGGCCTCGTTTGAGCCTTTATATGCCAGTCAATAAGCTGCTGAAAGGCAGACAGGCTTTTAAGAACCACTGAACCCTAAAGCTAGCCTGTTTAATTTGTGTTGCAGGCTATTAAGTCCAGAATTGGTGACTCAACAGGATGTATTTACCCTTCTTTTCTGGGTTTGCTACTCCTCTGACCTTAACTTATATACCCACACAAAGTTGTGGTTAGGAAGGCAATGGCTTAGTGATACGACTGGAGGACTGTTAATCCAGACACCCAGGCAATATTCTCGGGTCCCAGATTTGAATTCCACCACAGCAGATGGTGGATTGTGAACTCAGTTCTTTAAAAATAGGGATTTAAGAGTCTGCCTATGACCATGAATCCATTGGCAATTGTCGAAACCTATCAGATTCCCTAATGTCCTTTTGAGAAGGAAATCTACCATTTTTACTTGGTCTGGCCTACAGCGATGTGGTTGACTCTTACCTACCCTCTGGACAATTTGGGAAGGGCACTGATTGCTAGCCTAACCAGCAAGGTTTCCATCCCATTCACAGATAAACAAAACAATCTTAGTGAAAATAGTGGCTACAATAACTGGTTGTATTCTTGCGGAATCCTGAACAAGAAAAACACCCCAAGGTCTTCCACAGTAGCATGATCAGACAAAAGGAAATAACATATTATCTTACCTAAGAAAGGAATATTAGGGAGGTGGCATTCAAAAAGTGAGGCAATGGAAGTAAAGAGTTGGAAGGGTTTTAAAAGAAACTTCCAGAATGTGGAGATTAGTCGATTGAAGAGTTGGCTGATAATGATGCAGCAAATAGGATGGACGAGAGGCCAGAGTTAAATGAATGAAGGACTCATAAGCTGGAGACATGACAGAAATAAGGGGCTTGGCTGAAAAGTGATTGAAGCACAGGGTTAAGAATTTTAAATTGGTGAGCTTGAATGGACAGAGCCAACATAGATGAGTGAAGACAGAGGTGTTAGGTAAACAGAGCGTGGTACTGGAGAGGGTAATTCTAAGACAGATTCAGAAGGTAGCTGTGGATTTATTCAAAGGTAAAATACAAGTCTGTAAATTATAGCCATGGGTGAGTTGAGAATTTGAAGATGAATCATGATTAAGAATAGGAATAAGGGAAGTGTACATTACCCAGCAGGGAGAACCATAACTTAGAGATTCATAGAGGTATACAGCATGGAAACAAGCCTTTCGGCCCAACTCATCAATGTTGATCAGTTAACTGACCAAAAGGAAGGTGAGGAGACAGGGAAGAAGTGGCCCAGAAGAGCCTCAGGAGACAAAGATAGAAATAATGGGCTCAAGTCTGGAGTGACAATCAGAATGCCCACACGTAATTGGTGTAGATGTCATTCAGGTTACAAAAGTATGGCTGACATTTATCCTGTTCGTAAACATTAATCCAGGTACAATGTATTGCTTGTATTAAGAATGGTTGCATGTTACAATAATGCCGCGGAGATCTAATGAAGGGTCTCGGCCCGATACGTCAGCTTTTGTGCTCCTAAGATGCTGCTTGGCCTGCTGTGTTCATCCAGCTCCACACTTTGTTATCTATAAAACTGGGTGAGGCTTGTTCACTGTGCATCAACTGTCTGGTTTATTTACGTACTCAGCTCACCAAGACACTCTATGGCTGAGGCATTCCGATCAAGCTTCTCAAGGGTTATTTACACCCGGTTTATTTTAGCCAGTCAGCAATACAACACTACATCTAGGGTTCCTGCTTATCATCGGTTCAAAGCAGCCCCTACAATAAGTGTATAATTATGTTGATGTGTTCATAGCACAGCTGGGCTCAGTAACCCTTGCTACTTCTTAATCTTGAGGAACATATTGTCATTCACTACCTAACTGCACACCTAAAGAATGCCCACTTAGGTGAAGTGTTGGAGGATGATCAGTATCCCAGAAAGAAATTTAATGTTTGTTTGAATGTGGCATTTCAGACTGCAGTGATTGACAGGCACTATGTGACCTCCAAACCACACAGGCATTCAGTGATTTTAGCTTCTGCTAAATCAAAAATGCAATACTTTCAATCATATTAATATCTGGAAAAGTGACATAATGATAATAGGCAGGTGCGAGTACTGAACATATTCACTGCATACATGCTGAATTTATATCAGTACTTGACCTACAAAAAGATCACTAGGGTTCAAGTCCATTTCAATACAAGTAGATCAATGACTAAACAAACTGAGCAAGCTGATCTTGTCATGCATTTGCTTTGATGGAGCTACAGTCATAATAAGCTTATTCCTTCTTGCTTATTATTTTCACATCCTTGTCATTTAACAGACTGTAACTAGTGCTGTGCTTATAGGAATAATGTTGTAAATATCTAGCTGTCTAAGTTTCAAAGACACCAAGTGCCCTGCAATCTTTGTAACTTTGTTTGTCATAGAATTTGTTTCTATTCTATTTACTTCAATTGCTTTAAAATGATGTGTTTCATATCATAATAATTTTACATTAGAAAACTAATATGTACTTTAAGGGCCATTTACTCCTGCTTGACTTTAGTCAGTCAGCCCTGCGACACTACAGCTAGGGTTCCTGCTCATCGTCAGCTCAAAGCAACCCCTGTTACAAATGTATAATTGTGTTGACTTGTTCAAGGCACAGTTGAGCTCAGTTCAGGTAGCCCATGCTACTTTATAATCTTGAGGAACGTATTGACATTCACTCTCTATCTGCACACATAAACAATGCCCACTTAGATAAAGCATTGGAGGATGATCAGAATCCCAGAAAGAAACTTAGTGTTTGTTTAAACAAGGCAAAAATATAAAAAAGGAATTCAAGATTATGTCTCCAGTTTTAATTAATATTAAACCAGTTTACGAGTTTAATGCTATATGTTGTGTAAAATCTAACTGTAGGTAAAAAGAAATTCAGGTACCAACTAAATTTAATAGCATATTTGCCTCTGGGTCAGGAAATTGTTTCAAGGATCACTCCAGGACCTGAGTGCATAATCAAGACTGAAATCCTCTGTGACAGTGACTATGGGGCATTGTCCTCCCATGTTCTATGTGATCTCTCAGTAGTTTTTGTTACAATCAATTTCACCAGCCTTCTCTAATGCCTATCTATTGTTGAGCTCAGTGACACTTGCCTTCCTTGGTTTTGCTCTTGCGTATTCAACTGTAACCAGAGCATCTTCAACAATTGCTTCCCCTCCCTTATCATTACCTGTGGAGGCATTCATGAATGTATCTCTTTCTAGGTCCCTTTCACTTCTTTATTTACATGTTGCCCTTAGCAACATCATCCAAAGGCATACAGTCATGCTTCAGAATTCTATTGCTCTTTGCCTTTCTTTTCCATTAAGACCCTCTTAGACAAGCTTTTCTTCTAATAGCACATTTGGTTTGGTGTCCATTACGATATCTTTGTAATCCTTTGGGATACTTTTCTTCATTAAAGGCAATACATAAATTTAAGTTCTTATTGTTGACCAATCAGTGCCATGTTGAGTGGTCTGCTTTCTTAAAGATGTTGTTCTTTGGAGCTTAAAACCAGATCCCAGTGTTCTAATCGATATTCTCACTTAAACAATTCCAGCAGAAGAAAATTAACTGTACATAGATCTTGCTGGGTGCAAATAGCCTGTCACATCTGCCTGTACAACACTCATGGTGGGTTCAAAGCAATTTATCCTTTGTGAACTATTGACAATATTTGTAAACATGATAAAATATGAGACAAATGCAAGTTCTATCTTATATCGATCTTGAATCTACAATGAAACTACAACTCCCAACATTTACAGGAAATATTTAATTAATCTGTAAAGAAAGTCATTGGCTTCTTTCAAAAATATCTCTTCAGATTGAGAACAAGGAACTACTATATTAAATCATTTAAGATTACTATCTCAAATTACCTGAATAGTATGTATTGTGAGAAGGATGAATCAGCACCATCGTATTTTTGTATCTGTTAAAGTTGGCTTTTCACCAATAACCATTGTAATTCGATACTTATAAGGGTGCACATGTCTGATTGCTTCTGTGATATGTTAGTTCAAAGGGACAGGCAATAGGAGTTATCAACTGGTCCATATCCTTTATATAAAAGAACTGGTAAAGAGATACAAAGACCAAAAAAATTCTTTAGAATTGCAACATCCGATAGTTATATTTATAAAACAAATCTCACCCAGATAAGGTTGAACTAATGCCATCAGTGGACAAGAATTTGAAAACACATATTTACATTTCTAGAGTTTCTTATCACGGCCTCAGAACATCTCTAAGTATGCTACAACATCTGAACAAGTATATGAACAATCCAGGAATTAAACTGTGCTGGAAAACAACAACTAAAGTGACCAGGGTAAGGATAAAACCAAGGAATGCAGTCATTTGGCTCTTCAAGTCTGCACCACAATTCAATAAGAGTTTAGCTTACCTTCTGCCTCCCTTCCAGCCTCTTGTACTCTCCCTTCTATCCCTTACCTTCCTTTGTACTCCAAAATCTAATAGATTCTGACTTGAATGTACTTAATCTTTGAACATTCTCAGCTCTCTATGGTAGAGAACTTCAAAGATTTGCCAGCTTCCATGAGATGGACAGATAGAGCCTATTCAGAGCTTCCTTAAGAGTTTAGGAGACCATTTGGGATTTTCTAGTCAGCCTCCAGTTGCCTGATGGAGAGGGTGTCTTGTGGTAGGATACCCATCTCTGAACGTCAGGTGGCCCATGTTCAAATCCTGCCTGCTTCTGAGATACACCATAACACATCTGATCAGCTCGATTGAAAGCTTTTAACTGTCTGATGAGGCAGGGACAGATTAACTGCAGGGAGACAGCTTGTCATCCATCCTGAAATGTCTATAGGTTTTTCTCATTTTCCTGGTACAAGCAAAGACCAACTGCAGATGGGACTGTGAGGAGGCTATTTTGTCCTGGATTTTTTTTACGAAGAAAGGTTAAGTTCAGAGCCATTGAGCAGCCTGCTCCAAAGCTAATGAATTAAACAACCTATAGATAAAACCTATAGTTTTTTTAAAAGTTCACATAATAGAAGCAGCCTGAATGGGTGAGGTCAAGCCCCTGCAGAACGAGGATTTTTACTTTTGTTTTTCAGTAGCAATTGCTGGAGTCTTGAAGCTGGATATGGAAGTTCTTATTCCTCTCTCTGTTACAGCTAAAAGCCGGGGTTCTCTTCCTGCCACTAGAATTGCATGTGAGAAAATCTATTTTACTGAGTTTGCCTTTGCCAAGAAAAAAATACAAAAGAACTGTGGATTCTGTAAATCAGGAAGAAAAACAGAAGTTGCTGGAAAAGCTCAGCAGGTCTGGCAGCATCAGTGAAGAAAACAATCAGACTTCATATTTCGGGCCCGGCGTTCTGAGGAAGGGTCACCAGACTGGAAGCATTAACTCTGATCTTTTTTTCTTCACAAATGCTGCCAGATCTACTGAGCTTTTCCAGCAACTTCTGTTTTTGTTGCCTTTGCCAAGGATGCATTTATGAGATGTCGCTATCTTGGAACAGTTAATTAGTAGTCCTTAATATCTTCATTACTTTGTTAAGCATTTCGAAAGAATTACAGTGAAGCCAATTCTTTTATTTTTATTTTGTCTGTATTTTAATTATAGTGTTTGAATAAAGTGAGTTTTCTTTAAGTCTAGTAGTTTGACCAAACAAATTTAATCTGGAATACCTTTAAAATAAGAAACAGTTAGGGTCTAGACTATCTTCGTAATATATTTAGAAGGGCTTTGATCTGGTCCATAACAGGATTCTCATTCACAGTGGTGGTCAGGCCGCTCTATTGGTTCTTACATTGAATTTTTAAAACAGTGGCTTAGAGGGGCCCTTGTTGCTGAGACACTCTTACAACTACTTACCTTAATATTGCAGCTCAATGCCCCTCTAAAACTGGGAAACCTCTCACAGGCGCTCCAATTCTGAGAATCTGTCTGCTGTAAATTTGATAGAAGATTATCCTATTAACATTACAGAGAGTTTTAATCAACCTGCACAGACATTATTACACACCTCTGGAGAAGATGGAATTTGAAACCAAGCGTCCTGCCTCAGAGTCAGGGATACTGCTGCTGCACCACAAGAGAAATTCTCAACGTTCATTAGCTGTCCCCCACCCAAAGCAAGTTTCTGAAACAAAAGCAAAACTGGCTCCATGGTGAAAATTCAGCACTTTGTATTTGTTTATTATCTCTATCATATCCTTACTCCCTATTTTACTCCTTCTTGTTTTAATTTCACCTATGTTTGCCTTTCATGAACCCACACTAAGTTTCACTAATTGCTTCCTTTTTATAAACATACTTGAACATATAAGGCTGAACTTTTCTACAAGGGTAGATACCCCAATTTAGGAAATCTGACTGCTGCTGCTTGTCTGAAGTTATATCTTTCAATGCATTTCTCAACCCACTTTGTGCAGCACTAATACCTACATAATTTTCCTGCTTATATTTAAGATTCTTGTTTCATTTTTGCCTGAATAACATTCAAGCAAATCCCAGAATTCTCACATATTATGATCAGACGGTGCCAACTGCAACTTTATTCTTTAGCCCTTTCTCATTGCACATGCTAGATTTTAAAATATTCTCTTCTCTAGTTAGTTAGCTCCTCAGCTACTGATCTAATCATTCTGCGTCCGTCATAATATTTCGGCAAATTTTATTTGCCCATGTCCATTGTAATATCCTCATTACGGTGGCCTCTTTTCCTGAACTTTCCTCCGCCCAGTAATATAACAGTCGGGCAGGGACGACAAACAACTCCCATCAATGTTTATTTCACCTTGACAGTCCTTAGGTCCACCCGAACTGATGCTACCTTGTGATTTTCTGAGATATAATCTTCCTCTGGCTTGTTTTCATCCCATCCTTTGTTATTAAGCCTAGCAAAATTTTTTATCCTTTAGCTTAATTCAAGTTAAGTGACCTGGAATATTTAATGCCAGACCATGCTCCCTTTGCAATTAGTTCTCCATAATGACTATCACATCAGACCCATTTATTTCCATCTGAGCTATTAGTTCATCTAATTTGTTGCAAATGCCTCACACTTTCAGATATAGTGGGCTATATAGCCACCAACTGGGGCAGATTGTGTAGACTTTTAAAAACAAAATAGTCAGAACCCAGTTTTGACATATTCAATTTTTTTCTGGTCAACAATAGAGCATGACACATACAGGAAGGAATCTCATACTCAGCAGGACCACCTGTACATTATTCAGAGCCCAAGTTGATCTCATTTGCTTTTAGTAAGAACTTATACCTGCAGTTTGAGAGTCAAAATTTTGAAGCAAACAAGACCTCATTTTAAGTTTGAAAAAAGGTTTAACAGTCATGATTTGAAGGTTTTTTTCCTGTTTTAAACTGTTAAAAATACTATCTTCAATTCTCAGTGATTGTTTAGAAAAGTCTCTGCCTAACTACTTTAACTCATACACCAGCTGATACAGAATCTGTTTAAACAATTTCAGTAGTTCCTTTCTGGCATTCCCTGAAAGGCAGGTCTTTTTGAATGCTTAGCTGAACTTCGAAAGAAACAATTATCTCAGCAGTGAGATTTTGAGCTCATGCATGATTGACAGCTTAAAAAAAACGATTAAAGGATTAAGGGTGGATGCCGATACTTGTGTTCATAAGAGAATTATTGACTGGCATAGATTTAAAAGTATTGATAGTTTCATGACTAGGACTCTTTCCAAGACCAAGTTTGTACAGTGAGAAATGTAATGGAATGTTAGAAGTGTAAGTTGTTCATCTCCACATGGTTCCTGAGATCTTGGTGAATCAATGTTCAGTGGACATGAGGATGTCGGGTGTCAGAGCAGCAGGTGTAAGTGGAAGTGAAAGGGGAGGCATAGTAGGCCTAATACGTTCTCAAACTATTGGGATAAGTTGCAAAGAACTAAGGTGGGTGTTCTACCAGCCCAAATTATCCATCTCTTCCCCTCTCAGACCCCAACCCTGCACCATCTGCTGGGGTGCATTGGTCTGCCTTCACCTTAAGCTTGTGATCTAGAGCAAAAATCTCATGCTCCTGAACATTGCAATGGATCTATTAACTCAGGACATTACCCAATTTAAGCAATAAATCCCATTTTCCAAAATCCAGCCCAATATCTATAATTTTGAATTTGTTAGAGCTTAAATTTCTCCAATGTCATCTTAGTTACTAACACCCTATTGCCGTTCTAATATTCATTGTTGCTTCCTGACCCACTCTATTCAGTTTTACCCAAAATATTGCGCTGCTCTAGACAAAAGATAAAATTTTCTGAAGGGAAATAATGGCCTGAAACATCAGCCTTCCTGCTCCTCTGATGCTGCTTGGCTTGCTGTGTGCATCCAACTCTACACCTTGTTATCTCAGATTCTCAAGCATCGGCAGTTCCTACTATCTCTGCTCTAGACCCTTGTTATTGCGTGTTTTAAAAATAAATTATCCTTTCCTAAATTGTCCCACTACCTCCCTTTTATTTGTTTGGATTTTACCAACGCTTTGGAAACAGGCTGGGTGAGGGGGACATTGTAAAACTGGGTACCACAGTTCCAGGAGTGGGAAAGATCACAGTTGACTTTCATGACAAAGCCCAACTGAACTATTTATTGTGATGAATGAAGACCTTCCCAGGTCCATAGGCATCTTGCTAACACTTGCTGGGGCAGAGGGGAGCTGGTAAGAGGATAGAACCTTCTTCCACATGGGTAGACTGCGAGGTAATTCTTGCTAGCCACCTGGTGGGGTGGCACAGTGGTGCAGCGGTTAGCACTGCTGCCTCACAGCACCAGGGAACGGGGTTCGATTCCAGCCTCGGGTGACTGTCTGTGTGGAGTTTGCACATTCTCCCCGTGTCTGCGTGGGTTTCCTCCGGGTGCTCCGGTTTCCTCCCACAGTACAAAGATTTGCAGGTTAGGTGGATTGGCCATGCTAAATTGCCCATGGTGTTCAGGGATTGTGTAGATTAGGTGGGTTACAGGAGGATGGGTTTGGGTAGGATGCTCTGAGGTTTGGTGTGGACTTGTTGGGCCGAAGGGCCTGTTTCCACACTCTAGGGATTCTATGATTCAATGAACCGTTATGGTTTAGGGCATTCTAATTCAGGCACTGCTTGGCCTATGGGTGAACCACCTGGAACGCAGGTGCTTCATCCCCTCAGCAGCACACCCCCAATGCTTCACCTCACTAGGGCCTGTCCAACTGGATCCAGGCCCATTTCCAGCAGTCGCCATGGGTCTCAATGGCAGAGGTTGATGAGATACTAAAACAAAGCTGCTGGAAAAGCTCAGCGGGTCTAGCAGCATCTGTGAAGGGAAAAACAGAGTTAACGTTTCGGGCCCAGTGACCCTTCCTCAGAGTCCACTGGACCTGAAATGTTAACTATGTTTTTTTTCCTTCACAGATGCTGCCAGACCTGCTGAGATTTTCCAGCAACTTTGTTTTAGTTCCTGATTTATAGCATCTGCTATTCGTTTGGTTGATGAGCTACTGACTTTTTGATTGTGCTGAGCACTATTGGGGTGGACACAAGGTTGGCAGCACCTGTTTTTATTGTTGTTTGGTAACTTTTCAGGACAAGCTTCATGTTGAACTCAAAATGCTCATTGTCATTTTCTCTCCAACAATGATACCAGAACTACTGAAATACACTAGCTCTTTCTCTTTTTATTTCAGATCTCCAGAAGCAAGAGTACTTTACTTTTATTTTAGCATTATCCCTGGCAAATATTTATCCCAAATTAACATCACTAAAAACAGTCATTACCATGTTCATTTTCCGAGATCTTGTTTTACGCCGTTGGCCTGTTATATATTTCTTACATAAGTTACTACATTTCAAAAGTCATTCAGAGACTGTAGCATGCTTTAAGAGGGCCTGAGGGGATGTAATGTGCAATATGAATGCAGGTCTTTCATTCTTTAACTATGATGGACTGGAATCTTGATTGTCAATAACACACACAGAAAATGTTGAAAATACTCAGCAGCTAGCTCAGGCAGCATCTGTGAAGAAGAAATGGAGTTAACCATTCAGGTTGATGATTTTTCGTCAGGACTGGGGAAAGAAAACTTTATTTCCATTACACTGCGTTAGAAAGCCGTGCTTGATTTCACTGCTGTAACAGACAGCTCTAATTTTAATATTGCATCTGTTCGTTAGAAACACCAGCTTTTTGCAGGTTGTATCGTTATGCAAAGTACATATGCATTTAACAAAGAAAAGACTTATATTGTAGATGTCATGTGATTAACATCGATGATTGTCTAGGGTGGAAAATTGCAAAGGGAGCTCTAGCATTATTTTGGGTGTACTTTGACATTGTAGTGTCATACCTGCTCTAAAAGGGTATTCTTACAGAGATAACAGCAGGAATTTTAGTATGTGCTTCACATTAGTTAGTTGTCCCCCAGCTTTCTCTCTTCTTCTGAATCTTGCTAGGTTTAGTTCAGTAGCTGCCTGTTAGTCTGACCCTAGAATGACCCTGATGTCATCCACAAGGAAAACATTCTGGGATAGATGTATTGACATAGGAGTACTGAGATATCTTTCCTTCCCTCAAAAATATTGAGGCAAATTGTAATGCCCCATGTATTTCCCCAGAGATAACAATTCAAATCTGGGAGCTTCTTGATTGCTGAGTGGTGCACTACAAGGACACTTAATCAACAGCAAAAGCTTTTCTCTAACATTTAGCCAAGAAGCTGATCTAATACTAGGCTCATTCTAAAACTGCTTTGTGTCATAAATATTGCTTAATAACTTTATCATGCCAAATGAAAATTATTTCTAGTACTGTAAATGTACAATGCTATCTTTGGGCATAATGTGTTTAAACTTTAATATACTTTATTGATTAGTGTTATCGAAAAAGGCGTTTTATTTGCAGCATCAGGTTTTATCTGTATTCTCCCTTGGGTGTGTATAGATAAGACCAATTCCACATGATCTATATACATTAAATCAGCTTCGTCATTCAATGAGATCATGGCTGATCTGAACAATTTCAACTTACTTTCCTGCTTTTTCTCCATAACACTCGATTCCTTCACTGATTAAAAATTTGTTTATCTCAGCCTTGAATATACTTAACAACACAAATCTCTGCAGATTCCACAGACTGACTGTCCTCCAGACAAAAAAAAACTCTCTTCATCTCTGTCTTAATTGGGCAACTCTATCCTGAGATTATACCCTCTTGGAAATGAGAAGTAAATCATTACAGTTCTCCAGATAGAAGTCAAGTATAATTATACAGAGCAAATAAAAAAAATTATATAAAAGTCTGGCAAGTAACAGTTTGGCTGGAATGTCATTGTAAAGAATATAAAGAAACAGGAGCAGAAATATGGCTGTTCAAGCCAATTCCATCTAATGGAAAAGATAATGGCTGAACTAATATTTGGCCTCAACTCCACTTTTATGCCAGTTTCCCATAACCCTTGACTCACCTATGTTCAAAAAGTAATCTATCTCAGCCTTTATTATAATCAATTAGCCTCAACAGCTAAGGTTGAGAATTCACTTCCTCACCTCAACCTTAAAAGGACAACCCTTATTTTAAACAGTGCCTCCAGTTCTGTTTTCCACCATAAGTAGAAACATCTTCCCAGGAGCTATCTTGTCAATCCATCTTTTGGAATAAAATTAACATTCATTCCGTCAAAGTCCAATAAGTATAGGCCAAAGTTCAAACGTTGCCTCATAAAAGAAACTTTTCAGCCCAGGAGTCAGCTTAGTAAGCATCTAAATTACTCCCAGTGCATGTATACATCTCCAAATGGAAGCCACAGGTGCACAAAGCGTTTAGGTGTAGCTTTGCCGATATCCTGTATAATTGCAGCCAGTCATTTCTCTGTTTTCTCTCTTTATGCTCCTGTACATTATGAATGCTCAGATAATACTTTAAAAATGTGAAGTCAAATGGTCCACTGAAAATGATCACTGCAGATTGTGTGATCTTTGGCTTCTGAGCATCGAATAGTCCTGAGTGTCAAGCAAATAGCTAATTAAACACAGATATTCACAGTCGCCTTGGAAATTTACACTTTCTTTGAAGATGGACTATCAAAAGTAAATGCATGAAACAAATATGCATTAGATCTCATCAACCTTTCACTATAATATTATAGCTCCTCATCAGCTCTAGAAGGGAGGAATTTCAAGGTGTTAACCATACCATCTCTCTTTGGAGAAAGATCTTTGACCTTGTGTGGGTTACATAATGAAGCTATCTTCTTGCATACTTAATATGTTGAAATTATAGCAGAAGCTGCTCACGGAGTTCTTGCTGCAAAACAATTGAACTAAACATAAGTCAACCATGCAGTCAAAATTGTAATAAGCAGCAAAGTTTTGCAAGTATGAAAAGAACTCTGATCAAACTGTTCCAAATTCAAGTTTATCTAAGAATCAACCTCCTGGAAATCCAATCAGAAGAAGCTTTTCAGTTGGTGGAGAAATATCTGCTTATACGATTTTTCTTTCAACTAAAAGCATCAACTTGTCTAAGGAACTGTAGATTTTTCACAAAACAGAGACTGAGACAACTATAAATTGTATTGTTTTCCTTCTTCATCCTTATTTAATCTTTGTATAAATGATAATCAGCCTGAGTTAATGAGGGAGGCATCATATTTTTATATCTCTAGGGCAAGTATGGAAGAATAAATAAACTTTTTTTTTAATCTCACGGAAAAAGCTTACTGCTGGTATTATTTCAATTTAAACAATCATTCCAAAGGCACACACTTCAAAACACAAATTCTGCCTATAACACTGAAGGCACCATGAACTTTCTTTCTCCTTCCTAATTGCATGCTGTACCCATATGTTACCTTTTGTAATTCACATTCAAGAACACCCAGACGCCTCTGTGCTACAGCATTCTGTGTCTTTCTCTCCATTTTGTTGATGTTCTGCTTTTGGTATTCTTCCCGACAAAGTGGACAATCACACATTTTTCCATACTATACTCCCAAAACCTTGCCTGCTCACGTAATCTAATATCCCTTTCAGTAGACATTTTAGGGGTTGGATTTCCATCAGGATTGCATGCTGACATGATTTAAACCATGCCATTGTGCATCTCCGAGTTCTGATACTTCTGAGACACTCTCCAATTTTCAAAGGACTTTCGGGAGTCAGAATGGAATTTTCCATGTGGAAATCAGTATACCTCAGGATGCTGATGCGCTTTAGTGCACAACTGCCAGGTTCAATGTAGAAAGAAATATAAGCATATTTTATAATGTGGAAAATTTAGGTACTGGGGACTCTTATGCTGAATCATATGTATTAGCTCTCATTTGGCTGGTTGACTGGAGTCATGCACTGTGACACTGCTGGCATTCTGAGATACTGGCTGCTGTCTTCTGTAAGGCAATGGTAGATCTTCTCATGACTGTATCCACGTTTGCCAGTCACGTTTTGCAGACAGCTCTTTTCTCTTGGTGACACCAATCACCACTATTAAGGCCAGCAACCCCAGAGAAGACAGCCACACTGAGCCCTGCCGCATCTTCACCATCCCCCCAGACCTCCCACTGACTGAGGATGAACGGTCAGTCCTAAGCAAGGGGCTCACCTTTGTCCCCCTACAACCACACATCAACGAATACCAGTCACGGTTGGATATATAGCAGTTTTTCCGCCGCCTTCGCCTCCACGTTTACTTCTTCAACCGGGAACCTAACCCTCCCTCCACTGAGCCCTTCGCCCACTTCCAACACAAGTCCTTCTCCTGGATACCACCCCCAGGCCTCCTACCCTCCCTCGACGTCTTCATCTTCAACTGCCGTCGAGACATTAACCGCCTCAACCCCTCCACCCCTCTCACCCACTCCAACCTCTCCCCCATGGAACGGGCAGCCCTTCGCTCCCTCCGCTCCAACCCCGACCTCACCATCAAACCCGCAGACAAGGGTGGCGCAGTGGTAGTATGGCGCACTGACCTCTACATCACTGAGGCCAAATGCCAACTCTCTGGCACCTCCTCCTACTGCGCCTTTGATCATGACCCAACCCCTGAGCACCAAACCATCATCTCCAACACCATTCATGACCTCATCACCTCAGGGAACCTCCCACCCACAGCCTCCAACCTTATTATTCCTCAACCCTGCACGGCCCGTTTCTATCTCCTTCCCAAAATCCACAAACCTACCTGCCCTGGTCGACCCATTGTCTCAGCCTGTTCCTGCCCCACCGAACTCATCTCCGCCTGTCTGGACTCCATTTTCTCCCCTTTGGTCCAGGAACTCCCTATCTATGTCCATGACACCACCCACGCCCTCCACCTCCTCCAGAACTTTCAATTCCCTGGCCCCCAACACCTCATTTTCAACCATGGACGTCCAGTCCCGATACACCTGTATTCCACATGCAGATGGCCTCAAGGCCCTCCGCTTCTTCCTGTCCCGCAGGCCCAACCAGTCCCCCTCCACCGACACCCTCATCCACCTAGCTGAACTCGTCCTCACCCTCAACAACTTCTCTTTCGATTCCTCCCACTTCCTACAGACAAAGGGGGTGGCCATGGGTACCCGCAAGGGCCCAAGCTATGCCTGCCTCTTTGTAGGTTACGTGGAACAGTCCCTCTTCCGCACCTACACAGGCCCCAAACCCCACCTCTTCCTCCGTTACAATAATGACTCTATTGGCGCCGCCTCTTGCTCACCAGAGGAGCTCGAACAGTTCATCCACTTCACCAACACCTTCCACCCCAACCTTCAGTTCACCTGGGCCATCTCCAGCACATCCCTCACCTTCCTGGACCTCTCAGTCTCCATCTCAGGCAACCAGCTTGTAACTGATGCCCATTTCAAGCCCACCGACTCCCACAGCTACCTAGAATACACCTCCTCCCACCCACCCTCCTGCAAAAATTCCATCCCCTATTCCCAATTCCTCCGCCTCCGCCGCATCTGCTCCCACAATGAGGCATTCCACACCCGCACATCCCAGATGTCCAAGTTCTTCAAGGACTGCAACTTTCCCCCCACAGTAGTCGAGAACGCCCTTGGCCGCATCTCCCGCATTTCCCGCAACACATCCCTCACACCCCGCCCCCACCACAACCGCCCAAAGAGGATCCCCTCGTTCTCACACACCACCCCACCAACCTCCGGATACAACGCATCATCCTCCGACACTTCCGCCATCTACAATCCGACCCCACCACCCAAGACATTTTTCCATCCTCACCCTTGTCTGCTTTCCGGAGAGACCACTCTCTCCGTGACTCCCTTGTTCGCTCCACACTGTCCTCCAACCCCACCACACCCGGCACCGTCCCCTGCAACCGCAGAAAATGCTACATTTGCCCCCATACCTCCTCCCTCACCCCTATCCCAGGCCCCAAGAAGACTTTCCATATTAAGCAGAGGTTCACCTGCACATCTGCCAATGTGGTATACTGTATCCATTGTGCCCGGTGTGGCTTCCTCTACATTGGGGAAACCAAGCGGAGGCTTGGGGACCGCTTTGCAGAACACCTCCGCTCAGTTCGCAATAAACAACTGCACCTCCCAGTCGAGAAACATTTCCACTCCCCCTCCCATTCTTTAGATGACATGTCCATCATGGGCCTCCTGCAGTGCCACAATGATGCCACCCGAAGATTGCAGGAACAGCAACTCATATTCCGCTTGGGAACCTTGCAGCCCAATGGTATCAATGTGGACTTCACCAGCTTCAAAATCTCCCCTTGCCCCACTGCATCCCAAAACCAGCCCAGTTCGTCCCGTCCCCCCACTGCACCACATAACCAGCCCAGCTCTTCCCCTCCACCCACTGCATCCCAAAACCAGTCCAACCTGTCTCTGCCTCCCTAACCTGTTCTTCCTCTCAGCCATCCCTTCCTCCCACCCCAAGCCGCACCTCCATCTCCTACCTACTAACCTCATCCCACCTCCTTGACCTGTCAGTCTTCCCTGGACTGACCTATCCCCTCCCTACCTCCCCACCTATACTCTCCTCTCCACCTATCTTCTTTTCTCACCATCTTCAGTCCGCCTCCCCCTCTCTCCCTATTTATTCCAGTTCACTCTCCCCATCCCCCTCCCTGATGAAGGGTCTAGGCCCGAAACGTCAGCTTTTATGCTCCTGAGATCCTGCTGGGCCTGCTGTGTTCATCCAGCCTCACATTTTATTATCTTGGATTCTCCAGCATCTGCAGTTCCCATTATCACCACTATTAAGGCTCTGAGTTAACTTTGAAGCAATGAGTACATTAAACTTTAAAACTTGGTCAGTTGTGATGCATGTTTAGGACCTGAAAATTGTTTAGGTTCCAGGCCCTGACTGAAAATCAAGCCTCATGTACCTTTCTGTCTTCCTTGATAATGGATTCCAGTGCTTTCTCAATGGGTTATCTACCCAGCCTGTGGTTTCCTGTTTTCTGTGGAGCCATCGAACCCCAGAAATGTTACAGCTCAAATGTTACATTAACCATTCAGCCATTCAACAACACCTGAATAAGCTCTCCACCATCCTATGTGCACATTCCAGTACATGGTTTCCTTTTTTTGAATAATGATATCCACGGCCTTCCATCTGCTGGGACATTTCCAGAAACTGGAGAATTCTGGAAGATTTTAATTATTTTACTGTTTGATCATTGACTATGAATGTCCTGAAAGTTGAAGATGATGCAAAGTTTTCATGGCCATCCAGAAAGTTTAAGAAATGTAATTTATTAATGATTATAGATTGACCATTATAGTTTTGCAAAATAATTTCTCGCCCATTTCAGATGTCAAGGAAATACACCCTATTGTCTACTTTCCACCTGCTGGTCGAGATAAATATAAATTCTCCTTTCCTTACAGAATTACAGAAGTCACCTCAATATATTTATGCTAATTTCTGCCAGTGAATGTGGCTTACTTGTTTTTGAATTCAAGAATCAACTGAAACCTAAACCTATAAATTGAGGGTAGCTGGTTGTAAGTTGTTTCTACCTTTGTTAATGTAAGGTAGATTATTCCTACAGTTATAGAAGGTGCGTTTCTTTGTTTTGAGAATGAATGAAATGGAAAGAACTCAGACTGAATATTAAACTTTTCTAGTAGAACAACAATATATTCATTACAGTAAACATAGTGTCCTGCATCAGGGAAAAGAATAAACATGCAAGACCTCAATGTCTCATTGGTATTGAGCCATATTTGCTGATGTGGTTAAGACAGAGTCCATCTGTAATTGAAAGTCAATTAAGTAACATCCTTCCCTATTATGTAATATAGTATAATACAGATTACAAAACCTTCAGTACACACTAACCGGAAAAGGGTACACTTTGACATGATTTAATTCGAAATTTGAAAACAACTTGCTCCAATTTAGAATGAACCAACTTCAAAAACTATGCATAATAGAGGTTTCAGGAAAGTCTAGATTCCACATAAAGTATACTCTGAACATTATTTCTCAAATATACCACTTTTGGATATTGCATTCCTGTCTCCAAAGTGGTCAGATAGGTCTGTGTCCAAATAAAGGCTAGAAATTATCAGAGATAGTAGGAACTGCTGATGCTGAAGAATCTGAGATGTGATGCTGGATGAACACAGCAGGCCAAGCGGCATCAGAGGGGCAGGAAAGCTGACGTTTCGCATTGAGGCCTTCTTCAGCAGGGAAGGAGATTCTGAAATAAATAGGGAGAGAGGCAGATAGAAGATGGATAAAGGAGAAGATAGGGTGAGAGGAGACAGACAAGTCAAAGAGGTGGGGTTGGAGCCAGTGAAAGTGATTGTAGTTGGGGAGTCAGGGAGGGGATAGGTTGGCCCAGGGAGGATAGACAGGTCAAGGAGGAAGGATGAGGTTAGTGGGTAGAAGATGGGGGTGGGGCTTGCGGTGGAAAGAATGGTTAGGGGGGCGAGGACTAGCTGGGCTGGTTTTGGGATGTAGTCAGGGGAGGGGAGAATTGAAACTTGGGTGACCCACACTGATACCCTTGGGCTGTAGGGTTCCCAAGCAAAATATGAGATGCAGTTCCTGCATCTTTTGGGTGGCGTCATTGTGGCAATGTAGGAGGCCCAAGATGGACATATCGTCCGAGGAGCTGGCGGGGGGGGGGAGTTGAAATGGTCCGCGACTGGGAGGTGTAGTTGTTTGTAGTGAACTGAGCGTAGGTGTTCTGCAAAGCGATCCCTAAGCCTCTGCTTGGTTTCTCCGATGTAGAGGAGACCACAATGGGAACAGCGGATACAGTATATAACATTGACAGATGTGCAGATGAACATCTGTTTGATGTGAAAAGTCTTCCTAGGGCCTGGGATGGAAGTGAGGGGAGAGGTACAGGGGCAGGGGTAGCACTTGCTTTGGTTGCAGGGAAAAGTGCTGGGGGTGGTGGGGCTGGAGGGGCGTGTGGA
This sequence comes from Stegostoma tigrinum, assembly GCF_030684315.1. Taxonomy (NCBI): domain Eukaryota; kingdom Metazoa; phylum Chordata; class Chondrichthyes; order Orectolobiformes; family Stegostomatidae; genus Stegostoma; species Stegostoma tigrinum. The sequence continues at coordinate 70,280,866 of NC_081356.1, read as the reverse complement.
GTGGACAAGGGAGTCATGGACAGAGCGGTCCCTCCGGAAAGCACATGTGGGTGAGGAGGGAAAAATGTCTTTGGTAGTGGGGTCGGATTGCAGATGGCGGAAAAATCGGAGGATGATGCATTGGATTTTGAGGTTGGTGGGGTGGTTCGTGAGGACGAGGGGGTTCTGTTTTCGTTATTATTGCGGATAGGGGGTGTGAGGGGTGAGTTGCAGGAAATGCGGGAGACATGTTCGAGGGTATTTTCGATCACTTTGGAGGGGAAGTTGTAGTCCTTGAAAAAAGAGGACATCTGGTATTTTCAAGAGTGGAATGACTCATCTCGGGAGCAGATGTGGTGGAGGCGGAAGGAATTGGGAATAGGGGATGGCCATTTTACAGGAAGGTGAGTGAGAGGAGGAGTATTCTAGGTAGTTGTGGGAGTCGGTAGGCTTAAAATGGATATCAGCTTCCAGGTGAATTCCAGAGATGGAGACAGCAAGGTCCAGGGAGGAGAAAGACGTGTCAGAGATGGTGCAAGTAAACTTAAGGTTGGGGTGGAAGGTGTTAGTGAAGTGGATGAACTGTTCGAGCTCCCCATGGGAACACAAGGCGGCGCCGATACAATCATCAATGTAACGGAGGAAGAGATTGGGGATAGGGCCAGTGTAGATTTGGAAGAGGGATTGTTCCACGTACCCTACAAAGAGGCAAGCATGGCTTGAGCCCATGCAGGTACCCATGGCCACCTCCTTTGTCTGTAGGAAGTGGGAGGAATTAAAGGAGAAGTTGTCGAGGATGAAGACGTGTTTGGATAATCAGATGAGGGTGTCAGTGGAGGGCTTGGACCTGCAGGACAGGAAGAAGTGGAGGGCCTTTAGGCCATCTGCTTGGGGAAAGCACGTGTATAGGGACTGGGCGTCCATAGTAAAAATGAGTTTGGGGCCGGGGAATTGGAAGTTCTGGAGGAGGTGGAGAGCGTGGGTGGTGTCACAGATTTAAGTAGTGAGCTCCTGGGCCGAGGAGGAGTAAATAGAATCTACATAGGTGGAGATAAGTTCGGCGGGGCAGGAGCAGGTGGAGACAATGGGTCAACCAGGGCAGTCAGGTTTGTGGATTTTGGGAAGGAGATAGAAGCGGGCAGTGCAGGTTTGGGGAATGATGAGATTAAAGACTGTGGGTGGGAGGTCGCCTGAGGTGATGAGGTTGTGGATGGTTTGGAAGATGATGGTTTGGTGCTCGGGGGTGGAGTCAGAATCTGGGGGCGATAGGAGGAGGGGTCAGACAGCTGATGTCTGGCTTCGGCGATGTAGGGGTCAGTGTGTCATACTACTACTGCGCCTCCCTTGTGTGCGGGTTTTATAGTGAGATCGGGATTGGAGCGGAGGGCTGCCCATTCTGTGCGGGAGAGGTTGGAGTGGGTGAGAGGGGTGGAGAGGTTGAGGCGATTGATGTCTCAACGGCCATTAGAGATGAAGAGTTCAAGGGAGGGTAGGAGGCCTTGGGGTGGTGTCCAGCAGGAGGGGCTGCATTGGAGGTGGGAGAAGGGGTCAGTGGAGGGAGGGTTAGGCTCACAGTTAAAGAAATAAGTGCAGAGGCGGAGGCGGCAGAAAAACTGCTCAAAGTTCAATCGAGAGTTGTATTTATCGATGTGCAGGTGGAGGGGGACAAAGGTGAGTCCTTTATTGAGGACTGATCGTTCGTCCTCAGTAAGGGGGAGGTCTGGGGAGTTGGTGAAGACTCAGATGGTTGAGTGTCATTGTCTTGTCTGGAGATGCTCTCTGTGAAGGCAGTAGGCAGACTGACCTCGCCGGTGGGCGGAGTGACCTTGCCGGTGGGCGGAGCGAAGTCATCGGTGGGCGGAGCAACATTGGTGGCATGCGGAGAGATGTCGGCGCTGGGCGGAGCGGCATTAGAGGTGGGCGGAGCGGCATTGGAGGTGGGCGGAGCGAAGTCGCCGGTGGACAGAGCGACATTTGTGGTGGGCGGAGCGAAGTCACCGGTAAATCGAGGATTTTGGTGGCAGCGGCATACTTGATTTTTGTATTGGTGGCGGCAGCATCCTCGATGTCTGTGTTGGCCTCAGAAACGGAGGCGGCGGCATCCGCAGTGGGGATGATGGAGCTGGTTGTACCGGAAGTGGCGTACCAGGTGACAGCAATTGTGGCGTCATCTGTGGAAACTGTTGGTGCTCTGAAGGTGGCCACGTGGCTGATGGCAGCATGATGTGGTGGGTAGAGTTCTGGGTACGGTGGCAAGCACCAGTGAGTTTAACGTATTTTCAGTTTTTAGTGTCTAATAAATCCAAGTAAAATTGAGAGTTCAGGTTGTGGATCTAACGAAGGATTAAAAAACAGGAGAGGTCCTTTGCAGGTCTTGGAGAGGGAGGCTGTGAGTTGGGATCAGCTTGATTGTAGTATATGGAGATGCCGGCGCATTGCAGCAAGTGTGTACTTCAGGAAGTCGCAGCGAGAAATGCATCTGTAGCAGATCAACGTTCTGATAGTAGCAGTCGTCACATTTGGGGCCAAATTTGGAAGGTTTAAATGTAGACTTTAGTCCATTGGGGGTGATCCGGTTCTGCAGGCAGGTACTCAGAAAGGTAATGTAGCTGTAGCACCTGGTTTGCTTTAGGACGTGGTCAAGCAGTTTCAGGGCCAAAGAAAGTACAAGAGGATGTTTCTGGGGCGAAGAAATTATCAATAGGTTAGATCGCATCTACAGAGAAAAACAGAGTCAATATTTCCAGTTAATGACCTTTCATTATTTTCAGCCTACCTTCTTTCATGTTAGTTGTCTTCTGTTTAATGGTCAGTATACCAGGTTACCATTAGAAACATTCCATTTATATAATGAACATCTTTAATATCATCATTGTAGCGTAACACATCATGTTGGGATATAAAGATCTCAGATTCCACTTTATATCAGATCATTTAAAGCATTGTCTACTAGAAACATTCCTTGTTTGTCAACTATACCTTGACATTCACCCCTCCTTAGATGTCTAAGGAATGTAATTTCTTGTGTATATAGCTAGCTGTAATAAAATCTGTTGGACTTTTCAATGCCAGAAATGCCACACCCCAGTTTCATGTGTTATGGGATATAATCCAAGTCTTGCTGCATCAGATAAAGTACTCTGTTGGTGGCAAACTCACAGTGCATGAGAAGCAATAGCTGTCTAGAAAAGACTTCAATATCTTTGTGAGAGACATTTGAAAATCTGGTAGAAGAACAATCAAAGAACAGCTTTGAATAGTGTAAAATTTGGGCAAAAGGACAAGTTCTCAGCTTTCAGCAGCATCAATGTTGTGAGTTGGGCATTAACCAAACAAGAAAGGATTTATTACATTTTTGATTGACATGTAAGATCTTTCAAGATAAAAGAAATGTCCGTAATTGTCTTACTTTAAAAATGTCAAAAAGCTACAACTAGTTTCTGAGCTGAGACACAGGTTGATGGGCCATATGCAGCTGGGGCCTTAGAAAACTTTGTTCCTGATTGTTGGAACAAAAATATTAAGCTCTCACAATAGCTGCAGGTCTGATTCTTAAAGCAACAGCATTTTCCACAGACACTAAGTCAACTACTATTTTGCCTTTGTCCATTACATGGACATCTAATGATGCTTTTACTAAGTTACAACTACTCCAACAATGTATGCAGTTCTATTTTACAGATCAAGTAACAGATAATCTGAAGAAAAATCTAAAAAGAATGCTTGCCGTTGAACAAGCTAGAGCTTTGTAAAATGATCAAAACCAGACTCATTGAATTCGTAATCACCTGCACATCACTTAAAGCATCTCCGTAGGATTGTTTAGGCAAGAGAAAGACCATATCTTTGAAACATTGCATGAAGATGGACTCAAGCACGAAGCCATCTCAGGTCAACAGCAATTACATGTTTTAGGTACTGCCAACATATATGCTACTGTCAGCATAGTGGAGCAAGCTAAAAAGATCTGTAACAGATGTGGTTTATCACTCCTACCCAAAAGCTGTTCAGCTTTTCTTGATATCTGTAAATAATGTGGCAGCAAAGAACATTGAGCATATACATGCAGGAAATTTGGCTCCAAAGGACAAACGATACCTCAGGACAAAAGACTGGTGATCAACAAGATGATACAAGACCACAATACTGGTACCAAGGAAAGGTATATATTAGCCATGTGCATAAACTTGAACATATGAATGAGTTTTAGAGTCAGCCAAGTGAAAGGCAAATTTCAGAAGTTAACCAAGCTTTCCATATTTGTAAACCTCACACACCATGTCAATGCCACAAGGCAATCAGAAGCTTTTACAACCATTAATACCATATGTTATGGAAATTTAGGATGGCATGCACTAAGAGCTCAAGCCAACACAGAAGCTCATGCCAGCACATTACTAACACACATCTTGAAAGACATCTACCTTCGAAAATGGTGCTCCATTGTACAGCCGATGAGAGACTGTCTAGAGCAAATAACATCACAAATTTCATGTATTGGCACAATCACAATCCATTACCAATATAAAATCTCACCTTGGCTTCCAAAAATCTTCAAACAGGTGGATGCCAAAGGTTCAGCAGTGGCAGGAGTACCTTTATGCACAGATCTCAGTGTAGATTCACAACGCATCCACTCTAGGGAAATAGGTCATATGTGATGGAATCAAATCAGTCAACAATCTCAAATACTTGTACCCAGAGAAATTCAATATGATCAGCAATTTTAAGGTGACTCAATTGCCTCTTTAGAATGATGCAATCCCAATTATTGTCCCTTCAAGCAAACATAGTTACGTACATTCAGGAGAACTGCCGAGCAATACTGAATGAAATGGAGCATAATGGTAGAATCTGGAAGATCAATGACCACACAAATTTGTATATCTCCATCACTTACGTTTTAAAGAAAGATTGTGCCATGAGAGTGCATCTACTTCCAAGACTTTTCAAGCTTTCATTGAAAAGGTGTCCATCAAAATACCAGGGCTTTAAAGTTAAAATAGCTTAAGAATCCAGAGCAATATCCTTTTCTGTGCCAAATGTGAAGTGCGATGGTCTGTAAATACAGCTGAAAAATTCCAAAAACTTTTAACATTTACGGCTCCATTTGGGCAATACCTTTTCTGACAATTGCCACTGGGCTCTCTTCCAACAGTACGTATTCTGGCAGCACACAGATTAAGACGTTCAAGTATGCACCTGGTTTGTACTTCCATGGCTGATGATATTACAATCATGGGTAAGATAGAGACAGAACATGACCGTAGCTTCTACCTCCTGATGGCAGCAGGATGATTACATGGACTGATCTTTAATAGCACCAACTGCCAGGTCAAAATCAGTCAAATAAATGTCTTTGGGTGTATTTATTCCACCTATCGTGTCCATCTCAATCCAGATAAGACTAAAGGTATTTTAAAAATGCAGACTCCAAAGGACAAAGAGGATCTGAAACATTGCCTCAAAGTTTTAAATTCCTTTCACCATATATTCTCAACTTTGTGACAAATTATCTCTACTATGAGATTTGCTCAAGACAAATGCCCACTATGTGTGATAACACAACAAGCCATATGTTTTTGATTCTCTCAAGCCAGTTGAGTAGGCAAAGCCTACTGCAACGCTGTGATCAAAGGAAAGATATGATTTATCCAAAAATAATTTTGTTCTGAGGTTTTCATATAAAGGATTCCTTACCTGTGTGTCAAATTTGTCTGTGTGGGGCCAAAATAAATAAGTCCTTCCAAATACTTCTTGAATACCATTAGGTAAACCCTAGATAATGATCTTTTGCAACTCTTAGAGTTACTCATTTTTGACCATTACCAATTGTAACACTGTACCTAGAGAATGTCTTAAATTTCATACTGTAAATCAACAGTGTATCGGTCAAGAGGAATATTTTGATTTTTGTGTGGGTTCTGTAATCTGCTCTGTACGTCAGATGTAATCATCCTCATAATAATGCTGGTACTTGATTTATGTCTCTCTTTAAAGTAATACCGTTGCACCTTGGTAAGTGGTCATTGCAAATGTGACTATATGCTCATTAGCAGCTTGTGGAAGAGTATTTCCACTGGCTTGTGATCCACTTCAACAGAGAATTTCTTGTCAGTCAAGTGTGTGTGAAAACACATGATATTATGTACCAGAATTAAAGCCTCATGTTCTGTATGAAAAATGTTGGCTTGTGCAGATGATATGGCTTTTGAATCAAAAGTGGAGATGTTTCATCTTTTTTATGACACATTCAGGTCACAGTCTAACCAAGCTTCTAAACACTTGAAATAAGACTTCACCACTCCTGTGCTAAAAGCATCTTGCTATAAAGGCTAACAAAGCTATAAAGTCCTTAACCTTCTTAATGCCATCATATTAGCCTTCAGTGACTTACTGATAATGACACCTAAGTGCCTTTGCAACTGTTAACTTTGTAACTTTATTGCGCTTTCCAAACTTAAGAAATACTCGACACATCCATTCCTCACACCAAAGTGCATTACTTCTTATTATATTCTATCTGTCATTTTTCTGCTCATTCTCTGAGGCTGTCCAACCCCTCCTGAATCTGCTTTACATCTTCCTCACAACATATATTCCGGTTTTGCTTTGCATTAAACTCAAACTTGCAAATAATACTTTTGGTATCTACATCCAAATCTTTGAAATACTTTGCGAACAGCTGGGGCTCAAATTCTCTTCCTTGTAGTATCAACAAGTCATAGCTTGCCAATGTAAAAATTACCCATTTATTCCTATCATCTGCTTTCTGTCTATTAGCTGATCCTCAATTCATGTTGGTATGTTATCTCCTATCTCATGTACTTTGCTTTTGCTAATGAAATTCCATTGGGGGACTTTAGCAAGAGCTTTATGAAAATCCAAGTAAACTATGACCATTGACTTCCCTTTATCAATTTTGTAAGTAACATCCTCAAAAAACACTAACAGCTTCATCAAGCATTATTTTCTATTTGCAAGTGTGCTGACTATTCCCAATCAGCTCATTATTATCCAACTGTACATTTATCACATCCTTTAAAATAGATTTGAGCATTTTCCCTATTACTGACTTAAGATTACTGAGGCAAAACTGCTGTGTAACTTTCTTTGTTGCTCCCTTCTTAAATATTGGATTAACATTTGCTAGTTGCCAGTCAGTAGGAATCATCCCAGAATCTGTACCTCTGCGGTCACTTCCAACAATACTCTAGGATCCGAAGTGCCTGCTAACTTCTAGTTCCATTAATTTATCTAGGAATATCTACTTACTAAAATGAATTTCCTTCAACTCGTCATTCTGCCTGGTCACTTGGATCTCAGGTTCTGGGAGATTTTGTGCACATTCCTCAGTGGAAACAGACTCAAAGTAATTATTTAGATTCTCGGCCATTTCTCTGTTCCCCACGATATGTTCTTCTGACTTTGTCTGCAATGGACCCACGTTCATTTTAGCCAAGTATTTCCTTTTTTTTAACATAGCTACAGAAACTGCTATGGATTCTTTTTATGTCATTCATTTTCTATCCCCTCTTTCCTTATCAGGTTTTTGGTCCTCCTTTGCTGTATTTTAAAAAGATCCCAATTGTCAGATTTAATAATATTTCTGGCAAATTTATAAACCTGTTCTTTTAATCTTATGCAATCTTTAACTTCCTTTGTCAGCTACGACTGCCTGAACTTTTCCAAGCTTTTGCACTTTGAAGGAATACATAGCTGTTGTATACCATACAATAGTCCTTTCAGACAAGCTATTTTCAATATACAGTCATGCCTTTTAATGTGTTTTCCCAATACACTTCAGTCAATTTGTTCCTCATAATTTTGTTATCAAACTTAACACCCTTGCTTTTTTCACATTTGTGCTTTGCTCTTTATCTGTGCTGGTGCTATATTTCACAGTATGACTTGTACGTACATTCAAACAAAAGCAATCTACAAAATAATCCAGGGCCACCTGATCCTGAAAGTTTTCTATCATCTGATTGTTGATAATTCCTCAGTTGGGCTACATTCCTATAAAACAGGTTTAATGTTTCAAGTCCAGTGGCCATTTGTTGCTAATTCTGTTTCTCCACAGATGCTTCCAGAACTGATATGTTTCTCCAGTACTTCCAGTTTTTGTTGCAGATTTTCAGCGTCCACAGTTTATTTTATTTGATTGAAAGCACTCTTATTTCTGAGTCAGAAGACTGTGGGCTCAAGTTTCACTCCACAATTTAGCATAAATGGGAGGTTGCTACATTATTGAGACTGGTATGCTTTGATTAAGATATTAAAATTCGCATTGGGGCTCTTTCACAGCAGAATAGAACCAGTAGTGAGCGGACACTAGGAAATTGCAGGTCTGCAGGACCTGATTTTCATTCAGTTACTTGGTTGACAGAAACTCAAGCACTACGCAGATTCAGTTTCATGTTAAACAAAAGCGAATCCAACTGTTCTTGCCGTTCCTGTAGATGTTCAACATCTCTCAACATCTTTGAAGGAAAGCAGCATTTTAACATAGTCTCCTGATTGTGTGCTCGCCTGATATTCACGCACACTAATGTTCCACAGAGCTCACAGGCCACAAAGCAGAACCTTGAGGTTTACTGGCTCTGTATGGTTCAGTGCCAAGTTGGTTAATGCAGTGACCCACTAATACCTCAGTTAAACTCCAGAACATAATGTTAACCCAAAGCACTGACAAAAGCATCATTAAACTTTACACAGGGATGCATCCATTTCTAGCTCCTTCAACTTTTACTGCAACATATGTGAAGTGACAACAGGTCACTATTTCTGCAATGAACTAGTGTGCATTAGATGGAAGGCTTAGATTTGTATTTCAGTCTAATTCATATAGTTTTCACACATAGCTGTGCACAAAACAATTTGCCGTTCCCTGCAGTATGGTGTCTCTCTATGATCAAAAGCACACCAAGTCAGTAACTGAGTAAATAATGATATCCCATGACAGATGAGATCATGCTATAGCCCCACAGTTAGGAAGTTGAATAAAGAAGTGTTGATCACATCATGAACTCTGTTTCTTCCCTTCGTTAGAAATCATCATTCTGAATACTATCATTATCTATTATATTTGTCACACAAATTTATAACTGGGTGTTTTCTTTAAACACATGTTTTGTTTATTTGTTTGTGCAATGTGGTCATTGTAGGTAAGGCCAGCATTTATTATTTATCTTAGCTCCACTCATCAGCTGCTTCATCAGTGACCTTCTTTCTACCAAATGGTTAGAAATAGGGACACTCATTAACAATTGCAGTGTTCAGCACCATTCTCCTCAGGCACTGAAGCAATCTCTGCCCAAATGTAGAAAATCCGAGGCAATATTCAGATTGGGACTGAGACTGGCCATCTCCGACAAGAGTGAACCCAAGCATCACCCTCGACATTCAAAAGCATTACCACCATTGAATCTACCATTACAAACATCCTGGGTATACTATTAACCGGAAACTAGTCATACAAATATTTCGGTTACAAGATCAGGTCAGAGGCTAGAATCCAGCAAGTAACTCACCTCCTGATTTTTCAAAGTTGGTCACCTTGTAAAAGGCACAATTCAAGAATGCAATGCCCTGGACGAGAGCAGCTTCATTAACCTTCAAGAAGGCAAAGTGGCGAATGTTGTCTACAGGGACTTTAGCAAGGCCTTCAACGAGGTTCCACATGGTAGATTGGCTAGTAAGATTAGATCACATGGGATCCAGGGAGAGCTATCCAAATGGACACAAAATTGGCTTGATGAAAGGAGACGAAGTGTGGCGGTAGAGGGTTATTATTCAGAATGGAGGCCTATGACCAACAGTATTCCACAGGGATTGGTGCTGGTTCCACTGTTGTTTGTCATTTACATTAACGACTTGATTGAGAACGTAATGATATCCCATAGGTACAGATGAGGTCATACTATAGCTTCACAGTTAGGATGGTTAGCAATTGTGTATGAGATCAGTGTCTAAATTTACATAAAGACATTACAATTTGTGGTATGATGAAAAATGAAGAAGATTATTTAAGATTACAATGTGATCTTGATCAAATAGGCCAGTGGCCAAGGAATGGCAGATAGAGCTTGATTCAGATAAATGCACGGTTTTACATTTTGATAAGACGAGCTAGGGCAGGATTTACACAGTTAATGAAAGAGGACTGAGGAATGCTATCGAATAGAGAGACCTAGGGTTCAGGTATGTAGTTCCTTGAAGGTGGCTACACACATAGGCAGGGTGATGAAGAAGGTGTTTGGCATGCTTGCCTTCATCGGCCAGCCAATTGTGTACAGCAGTTGTGACATCATGTTACAGCTGTACAAGACATAGATAAGGCCCTGTTTGGAGTACTGCATACAGTTCTAGTCACCCTGCTACAGAAAGGATGTTATTAAACTGGAAACGTTGCAAAAAAGATATTCAAAGAGGTTACCAAGACTGCAAGTTTGGAGTTATAAGGAGAGGTTGGATAGCCTGGGAATTTTTCCCCTGGAACATAGGCCGATTGGTGACCCTACCACAGAGGTTTATAAAATCACGAAGGGCATGGATAAGGTGAATAGCCAAGGTCTTTTCCTCAGGGTTGGAGTGTCCATGAACATGGCCCTCCATGACAGTCACCCATCTCTCACTGGAGCAAGCCATGTATTCTGAAGTATGAATGTTTGCAATGCTCACGAACTGCATGGGCTCCTCCATTGTCTACGCCAATGTCTGCAACTCCTCTCAAATCTCTGTCACATCTCCACATACATTGTGCTGCGTTGTGTCTAAGATCAGTGTCTAAACTTCCATAAAGACAATAATAAAGGGTATGAAGTCAGAGCTGGCTCAGTTGAACTGAGAAATTAGGTTCCAATGTGTTTGCTGACATCAATAAACTGAATAATGGAAACAAACACTGAAATTGCTGGAAAAGCACTGCAGGTCTGGCAGCATCTGTGAAGAGAAATCAGAGTTAATGCTTCGGGTCTGGTGATCCTCCCTTGACCCAATACATTACCTCTGATTTCTCTTCACAGATGCTGCCAGGCCTGCTGAGTTTTTTCCAGCTACTTCTGTGTTTGTTTCTGATTTGCATCATCTGTAGTTCTTAAGAAAACAAGGTGCAGAGCCGGATGAACACAGGAGGCCAAGCCACATCAGAGGAGCAGGAAAGCTGATGTTTTGGGTCTGGACCCTTCTTCAGAAAGCAGGAAGGGGAAGGGATTTCTGAAATAAATAGAGAGAGAAGGGGAGATGGATGGAAGATGGATGAAGGAGCAGATAGGTGGGGAAGAGCCGGACATGTTAAGAATGTGGGATGAAGCCAGTAAAGGTGAGCGTAGTTGGGAGTTAGGGTGGGGGTTGGTGAGTCCATGGAGGACGGACAGGTCAAGGAGGTGGGGATGAGGCTGATAGGTAGGAGGTGGGGGTGGGGGTTGAGGTGGGAGGAGGGGATTGGTGGGAGAATGGACAGACATGTTAAGGAGGTGGGGATGAGCTGGGCTGGCGTTGGGATGCAGTGGGGGAAGGGGAGATATTTAAGCTTGTGAAGTCCACATTGATACCATTGGGCTGCAGGGTTCTCTAGCGAAATATGAGTTGCTGTTCCTGCAACCTTCAGATGGCATTGTTGAAGCACTGGAGGAGGCCCAGGATGGACATGTCATCCAAGGAGTGGGAGGGGGACTCTGGAAGGTGCAGTTGTTTGTCGCAAATCGAGCATAGGTATTCTACAAAGTGGCCTCCAAGCCTCCGCTTGGTTTCCCCAATGTAGAGCAGGCCATTTCAGGATGGCCACATCTGCAGCTCTTTCAGTTTTTAATCTGAAAAATGGGATGTGGCAGCACATACTCACAGCCTATTGTTTACAAGGCATGTAGTGAATCATAATTGAATCAGGCAGAGTCAATGGTTTTGTAAAAGGGAAATCATGTTTGACTAATTTACTAGAGTTCTTTAGGAAAGTAACAAGCAAGATGGATAAGGGGAATCTGTAGGTACAGTAAGCGTGGAATTCCAGAAGACATTTGGCAAATAGCACATTAAAGATTATTATGTAAAATATGACCTAATGGGATATAATTGACGATTCCAGTCAGGTATAATGTAGGGTTAACATGTTTGCACAGATAGAGGTTTGCTTAGCCAACAGGAAACAGGCATCTTCAGACTGGCAAGATATAACAGTTGGGGAGCCAAAGAGATCAATGCTTGGACCTTATTGTTTATAATCAAGTCAATTACTTGAATAAAAGCGTTGAATGTGTATGATTGCTAAATGCACTGATGACAAAAAAGCAGACAGAATAATAAGAGATAACAAGGTGTGGAGCTGGATGAACACAGCAGGCCAAGCAGCATCTTAGGATCAGGAAAGCTGACATTTCGGGCCAAGAAAATTCTTCATCTTTTCTTGATGAAGGGCCTAGTCCCGAAACGTCAACTTTCCTTCTCCTAAGATGCTGCTTGGCCTGCTGTGTTCATCCAGCTCCACAACTTGTTATCCCAGATTCTCCAGCATCTGCAGTTCCTATTATCTCTGAGGCAGGATAATAAGTTCTGAAGAAGACGTAAGGGACCTGTGAAGAGATTTAGGTAGAGTTTAGGACAGAAACTTGGCAGATAAAGTAGAATGTAGCAAAACAGCATATTATTGAAATAGAGCGAAATTGCAGAACTCTGTGGGAGAGAAAGAGCTGGGTGTCCCGGTGCATGAATCACAAAACAGTAGCTACAGTTCAAACACAGCCTCTTGCCACACACTTATCCTGCTTTCATTTTGAAGCCAATTTGATTCACCTCCAGAACAGAACTTGGGACCTTCTCCAGTGATGTGAAACAAGTAAGCAGCCATCTCATAGGGACCTTTTGCCCAGATGAAGCCAATCACAGATCGAGTGTATGTGTAGTAATGTTGTTCCAGGTATGAACACTTCAGATTAAAGTCAGCTTCAAGAAGGTTTTATTGTGATCTGACAAGTTGCACAGTGAAAGAGTGAAATGAATTTCTGTTCACAAATGTCTCCAGCTGTTAAACTGGTGCCTTCATGGCAGTGTGGAGTGTAGCCATACCTCCTTGAATTTAAGAGAAACCAGCTATATAAAAGAAACACTGTGCCTTCTGTGCCTGTAATGTAACATCACAAAGAGTTCATCTATGATGCTGTGGGTGTGCCAGTCAATAACTGAGTGAGAGATAACACAGTTGGCTTCAGCAGATTCCAGGAAGCAGCTGGCTGCATAAAAACTGAGGGTTATAGAGCAATGCAACATGGAAACAGGCCCTTCAGCACAAACTGGTCCATGCTGACCATGGTGCCCACTCAGTTAGTTCTAACTGCCTGGATTTGGTCCCTATCCCTCTAAGCCCTTCCCATACACGTACCTATATAAATGCTTTTTAAATGTTGCTGTTGTACCTGACTCAACCGCGCTCTCTGGAAGCCCATTCTATCCATGCACCACTCTCTGTGTAAAGAACTTGCCCCTCAGGTCCTTCTTAAATCTTTCCCCTCTCACCTTAAACCTATCTCCTCTAGTTTTCAATTTCCCATCCCTGGGAAAAAGACGATATGCATTCATTCTATCAATTCCCCTCATGATTTTATACACTTCAATAAGTTCCACCCTCAATCTCCGAAATTCAAGGAATAGAATCCTATCCTGGCCAACCTCTTCCTATAACTCAGGCCTACTAGTCCTGGCAAATTTTCTTTGCACACTTTCCAGTTTAACTAAGTCTTCCCTATAACAGGGTGACTAAAGCTGTACACAATAATCCAATTGCGGCCTCGATAACAACTTATACAACTCCAACATAATGGTCCAATTCCTGTGCTCAATGCCTCGACCAATGAAGGCCAGCATGCTAAATGCCTTCTTCACCATCTACCTATGACACCACTTTCAACAAACTATGTACTTGTACCTTAGGTCTCTCTGTTCCACAACACTCCTAAGGACCTTACCATTTACTGCATAAGTCCTACCTTGTTTTGACTTTCTAAAGAGCAACACCTCACCCTTATCTGCATTGAATTGCTTTTGCCAATCCTCAACCCACTTCCCCACCTGATCAAGATTCTTCTGTAGTTTTTGATACCCTTCCTCACTATCAACAATACTTCCTAATTTTGTATTGTCTACAAACTTACTAATCATGCCTTGTAAATTCACATCCAGATCATTTATGTAAATAACAAATAACAAAGGTCCCAGCACCAATCGCTGTGGCACACCACTAGTCACAGGCCTCCGGTCCGAAAATCAAACTTTGATCAACATCTTCCACTTTCTACCATTGAGCCAGATTTGAACCAATTAGCTAGCTCTCACTGGATCACATGCGGCCTAACCTTCTTGCCTAGCCTGCTGTGTGGGACTTTATCAAAGATCTTACAAAAGTCCTTATAGACAGCATCCACTACCCTACCCTCATCTATCCTCTTGGTTACTTCTTTAATAAAACCTAAAAGATTTGTAAGACATGACTTGCCACTCACAAATCCATGCTGACTATCCCTTACCAGACCTAGACTATCCAAATGTTGTTTGATCCTGTCCCTGAGCATTGCCTCCAATAGCTTGCCTACCAGTGATATCAGGCTCACTGGCCTGTTGATCCCTGGCTTGTCTTTGCTACCTCTCTTGAACAATGGAACAACATTAGCCAACTTCCAGTCTTCCAGAACTTCACCAGTTGCTAAGGGTGAAGCAAAATTCTCTGCAAAGGCCTCTGCAGTTTCTTCAATAGCCTTCCACAACATTCAAGGATGGACTTGATCAGGCCCAGGGAATTTATTCACCTTAATACAATCTAAGGCTGCAAAGACCTCCTTCTAGTAAAAGTAGGTGGTCCAAAACATGCCCACTTGTTACCCTTACGTCCTTAGCATCCATGATTTTCTTCTAAGTAAATACCGAGGAAAATAATTCATTAAAACTCTCCCCAATTTCTTGCAGCCCCACACATAGATAGTCATGTTGATCTTTAAGGGTACCTATTCTCTCTTTAGCCACCCCGTTACTCTTATTGTAGCTATTGAACTCTTTGGGATTATCTTTAATGTCATTTACCAAATCCATCTCATACCGTATTTTTGCTCTTCTGATTTAACTGTATAAGTTGCTCTTCCAGCAATATTGGTTGGCATGGTAGCTCAGTGGAGGGCGCTGCTGCCTCAAAGTGCTAGAGACCTGTGTTCAATCCCTGCCTTGGGTAACTATCTACATGGAATTTGCATATTCTCACCCTGTTTGTGCAGTTTCTTCCCAAATGTGCAGGCTAGGTGTGTTGGCCATGGGAAATGCAGTGTTACAGTGAATCTGGGTGGGATGTTCTTCAGAGAATTTGTGCAGACTCAATAGGCCAAATGGCCTACTTCCGCACTGCAGGGATTCTATGATTATGTGCAACAGGCAGCATATAGGATCAGTTGATTGAGACACAGCATCGTTATCCAACAGGGACAGATACCTTTAGTTTGTCTGTAGATGTTTGAAGCCTTTGTCTACAATGCCTCTCACTCATGTTGAAATGACATTCGGAGAAAAACTTTGCTAAGCCCAGTATCTCCCTCTTACCCTCTTACCTGCAGTTCATGTTGTTGCCTCTGCTAACACTTGACAGTGTACCCTACATCTCGCCACGTGTTGCTGCTGCTTTCCCATGACCGGGAAAGTGTTTATTTTTTCAACTTCCTTCCTTTGTTACACGCTGTTCACCCAGGAAGCTTGGCAACCCATTCCATTTCTCAGCAGAGTACTCAAGGAATACTTCATGAAAAAACACCCTTTTATTTCACCACCCCAGAGATGGATCTGGTTCAATCTCTACCTGTAAAGTTAGGCCTCTAAACTACAATCTGACTTTGCCGAGCTTTGCACAAAGGAAAATAGCTTTTAAGAGGCATCAAGAGTGTTTACAATTCAACTATAATGTTGTGACTTCCAGATTGTGCATTCAGGCACCTACAAGAGCAAAAATTGTTTCTGCTTAATTCCATTAAGTTCACTGCCAATTTTAAATGAACCCCCACCCACTGTGCATTACACTAACCCTGCTTTCCTCCACTGGTGAAAATTGCTTCACCTAAATGTAAGGGTAGGCATCCAGATCCATGATCCTCTTGCCATACTTAAAGACCCACAGGGTCTTGCTGACTCTCCAAAAATCTGGCTCAAGCACTTTAACTACGACTTTTGTCACGCGCCCTCATCCTTCCTGGTGTGGCACAATGCTAAATTTTGTTTTATAACTATATGAAGTATCTTGGGACATTTAATTAATGATGCTGAAGGTGTTGTGTAAAATCTGAGTTGTTGTGGCTGATTTTTCTCCATAGTGGAGATGTGCTGACCCCTCCATTACCGTCCTGCTTAAGATCTGAGAAGTCAGTTAAGATAACAGATCAGTTTTCCTTATTGTATGCGTAACTGTTATGAGCGCAAGCAAAAAAAAATGATTTTATCTAAATGTTTCTGTTTTATTTCTAGAACTGACTGAAGTCCTACAACCTCACATAAAGTAACATATTAAGGACCTACGCCTCCAACTACCTATCCACTATCTGTTACTAGTAATTTATTTCACAAATCTTTCAGGTTTCTGCCCCTGTCATATTGTGCAAAATGTAGCAGAGTAAATCACTGAAATTAATTGTTCCTCCTGAAACAGCCAGTCTCAGCACACAACTACAGTTGCCTTATTCAATTGATATTTGCAGCTCCAATTTCCTACATATATATCAATTCCCATTGAAATTAAAGTTAATATTGATTACAAGGTATTGTGAAGTTAGAATGAAACAGCGAATTACATTATAACAGCAAAAAAAAGTTATATTCTCGCTGTAATCCTCAGTTGCTGTTCTGCATGAGTACATTGATCAAAGTCTGCACAGAACATAAATGTAGTCGTTGATGCTTGTCATTGCTTCTCATTTTTTTTATCAGAGAAGGTGGGGAAAGATAATGATGGTCTGCTATCCCCCAGCAAAACTATGCGCCAGCACAGTGTTAGGTTTTACATGAACGCTGATAACTCCCAGCTCTACCTCAGCACTTACTTCTCCATGTTCTAAAATTATTAGACTGCTTATTCACCATCCAGTACTCGATCTGCAGCAATGGATAAGGGTCTAGTGGTCTTGTGGAAATGTTACTGGACTGGTAACCCAGAGAACCATGCAAATGTTCTAGCGACAAGAAATTTAATTCATCAGGCAGATGGTGTAATTTAAATTCAAGTAATTGATAAATCTGGAATTATCATCTAGTCTCAGTAATAATTGGATTGTCAAATCTCATTTGGTCCAGGAATGCACTTTAGGAAGGAAATTTGCCTTCCTAATCCATTCTGACCTATACGTGACTCCACAGACACACAATGTGGTTGGTTATCAACTACCCTCTGAATGGTCCAGCTAGGTACTCAGTGTACTAAACTGCTATCAAATTAACAAAAAGGAATAAAACAGACCTCCCATCTTCAATATAGACACTAGCACACCCAGTCTTTTGAATCTTGCAGAGAGCTCATTACTAATATCTCGGGGATTGTGTCAAAATTAGAACTGTCTCAAACATCAGTCAAGCAACAGATATGGTCATACTCACAAAATCATAGCTTGGATAATGTCCAAACACCACCATCTCCATACTTGGGTTGTCATGTCCCACTGAAAAGACATGGCAGCTAGCACAGTGGATCTAAGTTCTGCAGTGCTGTCACATTGATTGATTGATTGATTGTAACATGCACTGAAATGCAGTTAAAAAACTTTGTTTACACGTGGTGCAGGCAGATCACAGCAATCAAAAGATGTACAGATCAAAAAGACTTAGAGGCAAACAGGTTACATTGCAGGTTGCATTATTTGACCCTCAAGTCCATTCAACAGTCTGATAATGAATGGAAAGAACCTGCTTGTTTGAGATTGTTTTCAGACAAATAACCTGAGGAGGCTCTACATATATTCCTCTTCTCAACGAAGGAGGAGCCTATCACATCAGTGCACAAGGTAAGGTTGATGTGTTCACAACCGTATTCTGCAAAAGATGCAGAGTAAATGACCCATTCAGCTTCTTCTTGAGGTCCCCAGCATCGCAGATATCAAACCTCAGCCAATTTTATGCACTCCATGTGATATCAAGAAATGACTGAAGACTAGATACTGCAAAAGCTATGGACACTGACAACATTCCTGCAATAATGATGAACACATGGTCACTGCCCATGTCACTTCACACTGTCCCAGTACAGCTGGCAAACTGGCTTCTACCCAGCAATGTAGAAAATCGCTGAGACTTGTTCTGGCAAGATAAGTCAAACCTCCCCGTCTGTCATTTATTTTTACCCATCCATCAGATGCCTCAGCCAGTATTTATTGCCTATCCCTAAATGGTCTGGAGATGGTGGTGTTAAGATGCCTCCTGGAATCATGGCAGTTCTTGGGGTGTAGGGCATACACAGTGTTGTTAGAAAGGGAGTTGCAAGATTTTGACCAAGCAACAATGAAAGAAGGGCAATATAGTTCCAAGTCAGAAAGGTATGGGGCTTCAGGTGTACTTATAGTTAGTGGTATTCCCATGCATTTATTTTCCTTGTCTTTACAGAACACAAGTTTGGAAACTGCTGTCTAAGGACTTTTGGTGAGTTACTGCAACGCATATTGTAAATGGTATACATTTCTGCTATAGTATGTCAGTGATGGAGAGAGTGAATGTTGAAGGCGGTGGATGGGATGCCAATCGAGTGAACTGCTTTGTTTTGGATGGTGTTAAGCCTCTTGAGTGTTGTTAGAATTATAGTCACCCAGACAAATGGAAAGTATTCTATCACACTCCTGACTTGTGATTTGTAAATGACATACAGGCTGACACACAAGTAAAAAGCTTGGGAGATTTTCTTGGAGTAAAAGTATAGTTAACTCTAGGCCCAACCAACTTCATCTGCTTCAATTTAGATGTGTCCTCCTTTTTGTGCACAGGTCATAATTGGTGTCTGTGTGTACAATCCTCAAACTATTTTTGATTATCAGCAAAGGGGGAAGACAGCATCACAACACTATGAATGCCCAAAGAGTTATAGCAAATCTGAAGTCTGTGGGAATTGAGGAAACAGGAAGCAGAAAAAGAAGATGGCTGTAGTTGTTGGAGGTCACAGACAATGAGGAGACAAAAGATGAATTACTTGAGATAGAATTCTTTGTCTTTGAACTGCTCTTATAGCCACAGTATTAAGATGGCTGGTCCAGTTCAGTTTCTGGTCAATGCTAATTCCCAGGATAATGAAGGTTTCAGCAATGGTAATGCCATTGAGCACCGAGGGGAGATGGTTTGTTTCTCTCGTGTTGGAGATGTTCAGTGCCTGGCCATTTTGTGGTTTGAATGGTATTTGCCATTTGTCAGCTCAAGGCTGAATGTTGTCCAGGTCTTGTTGTTAGACATCACCTTTCAGTGGTGTGAGAATGTGGGACCACAGATCATAGAATCCCTACAGTGTGGAAACAGGCCCTTTGGCCCAACAAGTCCACACCAACCCATTCCCCTAATACTCACCCCTAAACACTATGGGCAATTTAACATGGCCAATCCGTCTGGCCTGCACATCTTTGTGCTGTGGGAGGAAACCGGAGCACCTGGGGGGAACCCATGCAGACACAGGGAGAATGTACAAACTCCATAAAGATAGTCGCCCGAGGGTGGAATCAAACCCGGGTCCCTAGTGCTGTGAGGCAGCAGTGCTAACCACTGAGCCAATGTTGTATTTGAGCATGGACCGCTTCCGATTCTGAGAAGTTGAGAATGGTGCTGAACAATGCGCAATCTTTGGCGAACATTGCCTTTTTTGTCCTTAAGATGGAGGAAAGGTCATTAATAAGCAGTTGAAGATCGCTGGGCCTAGGACACCATCCTGGCCAGGTAGCTGAGCTGATTGACTCCCAACAATCAGAGCTCATTTCCTTTGTGCTGGATTTAGCTTTTTCGTGGACATAAGCATTAGAAAATGTTAGATAACACTGTGTGGAGCTGGATGAACACAGCAGGCCAAGCAGCATCAGAGAAGCAGGAAAGCTTGACGTTTCGGGTTGGGACCCTTTTTCAGAAATGACGAGGGGAAGGGGATTCTGAAATAAATGGGGAGACGGGGGAAGGCGGATAGAAAATTGATAAAGGAGAATGTATGGTGAGAGGAGACAGACAGGTAAAAGACGGGGGGTTAGACCCAGCAAAGTTGAATGTAGGTGGGGAGTAAGGGGGGTATAGGTCAGTCCAGGAAGGACGGACATGTCAGGGGAGCGAGATGAGGTTATTGGGTAGGGGATGGGGGTGGGGCTTGAGGTGGGGGGAGGGGATAGGTGCGAGGGAGAACAGGTTCGGGAGGCAGAAACAAGCTGGGCTGGTTTTGGCATGTGGTCGGGGGAGTGGAGATTTTAAGCTTGTGAAGTCCACATTGATACCCTTGTGTTGCAGAGTTCCCAAGCAAAATATGAAATGTTGTTCCTGCATCTTTTGGGTGGCGTCATTGTGGCAGTGCAGGAGGCCCAGGATGGACATGTCATCTGAGGAGTGAGGGGGGGAAATTGAAATGGTTTGCGACCGGGAGATGTAGTTGTTTGTTGCAAACAGAGTGTCAGTGCTCCGCAAAGTGGTCTCCAAGCCTCCATTTGATTTGCCCGATGTAGAGGAGGCCACAACGGGAACAGAGAATACAAGAATATAACATTGACAGATGTGCAGGTGAACATCTGTTTGATGTGAAAGCCTCCCAAGAGCCCGGAATGGGGGTGAGGGGGGAGGTATAGGGGCAGGTGTAGCACTTGCTTTGGTTACAGAGAAAAGTGCTGGGGGTGGTGGAGCTGGAGGGGAGTGTGGAGCGGACGAGGGAGTCACAGAGAGAGTGTTCCCCTTGGAAAGCAGATAAGGATGGGGAGGGAAAAATGTCTTTGGTAGTGGGGTTGGATTGCAGATGGCGGAAATGTCAGCAGATGATGCGTTGGATTTGGAGGTTGGTCGGCTGGTACGTGAGGACGAG
Source organism: Stegostoma tigrinum (assembly GCF_030684315.1). Taxonomy (NCBI): domain Eukaryota; kingdom Metazoa; phylum Chordata; class Chondrichthyes; order Orectolobiformes; family Stegostomatidae; genus Stegostoma; species Stegostoma tigrinum. Next base: position 70,259,859 of record NC_081356.1, on the reverse strand, counting down.
GGGGATTCGGTATGAGAAAACATTCCCCGATTGCCATTGACTCCAGCATTGCTACAGTTCTGTGATACCACATGGGATTAATGCTGCCTTGAAGAAAAGAGCATCACACTCACCTTATCTCGAGAATTGATGTTTGGAGCAAGGCCGTACTGAGGTCAGGAGTCGAGTTGAAACCCAAACTGGGATACAAGGAACAAATTACTCCTTTATAAGTGCTGCTTGACAACACTATCACTTTGCTGATGATTACTAGACCAATAGATTAGAATATGGGCAATTTGTCAAGCGACATTCCCTCCACTCTAAGTTGAGAAGTAAGGATGTTTGCTGATGGTTGCACAATGGCCAGCATTATTTGTGACTCCTCAGATTCTGAGGCAACCTCTACTCATGTGCAGCAAAACCTGGACAAACATCCAGGTTTAAGCTAGTAAGTGGCAAGCAACATCTGTGCAATACAAGTGCCAGGCAAGTACCATCTATGACAAGAAATAATCTATTATTCTCCCCTTAACATTCAACTGCATTAGAGTACCTGACTCCTGGGTCACTAACATCTAGGCATTACCATTGGCTGCCATATACATACTGTGACTACAAAAACAGTCAGGGATGGGAACTTTGCAGTTCATAATTCACCTCCTGACTCCCAAAGCCCATCTCCCATCCATGAGGCACAATCCAGGAGTATAATGGAAAGCTCTCCCCTTGCCCAATTGAATGGGGTGCTAACAGCATGAAGGGACCGCATGCAGCCTTGGTATCACATTTGGCCCTGAGATGATCAACTATATACTGTGCATCAGCAAAGCCATCTAACTCCAACTCTGTAACCCTGCTCACATGCTGCTGAAACTCTCAATCATGCCACTTTGCCTCAGGACTTGAATATTCCAGTGCATTCCTGATGGTCTCCCACATTCTGCCTAGTTCTTGCTAAATACCATTGTCAATATCACACCTGCACCATGTACCAGCAGCTTTCATTGTAAGCATTGTATGTGCTACAATGAGGCAGCTATGTCTCAGAATCTTACTGGGTAGTCTTCATTGAAGTTCATAACATTTCTGTTGTCAGTAAGTACTAATAACAATCCAAGGAGTCGGCCACAGCCTGGCTTCCACTCGGGATGAGCCTGGCCAGAGGGTCCATGCCCCTGCAGTCCAGGGAGGGGTCACAGTCTGTCCTTTGGCTCCATAGTGACTAGTCTTTGGGGTAGGCGAACTCACATGGGGATATGTACAGTATGAGTCAGGGATATCGGCATGCCTCATCTAGGAGCTGTCCAGTTAAGTTCTTGAAAGGGATGTGCCATGGTCATTCCGTCAGATCTGTCCACAGAAACTAAGGAGGTTGGGAAGGGAGGACAACGGTAGCTATTCTTATGGGAATGAGACTTAGCAGGGTTAGCCTTCAGAGCTAGGGCTTGAGGAATGACAGGATGACAATTACCTGAGGCTACAGCATTGACAGGAGGGAGATACAGGAAAGTATGTCATGGGAGGGATTGATATGATACAGAGAAATTGAGTCTCCCAGCTTCAAATGGGGGGACAGGGAATGACCACATCTGGCCACCTCAGGGCTGGTGTGGGGTGCAGAATAAATGGGCAGGTACAGACAGGTGTAAGGTTGGCTAGAGACCTGGGGAAGTGTAAAAGCTGAGGGGTTTACCAGATGGGTGACAAGAAAGGGAATGTGGATGCTTGGGGCTCGTCGACACATTCAGGCAGAGGCTAGAGCACTAGCTGATGAGTGCTCACTTTAACCTTCCATCATCCTGGAAACTGATTCTTTGGTTGAACTTCCAAAGCTCGGAGGAGGGCAGCAGTTAGAGGTGGAGGGTCTGGCCACTTCAAAAGTGTCCTGAGTGAATACTGCCAGGAGGGCTGTGGTTTTTCTTCCATCTGGGTGATTTCTGCATATCAAAAATAGGTGAATGTTAGGCGGCTGAGAGAAGAGCGTGGCATTTTTCCTGGCACAGCAGAGAAAGTCAATTGACTTTCTTTCAACAAGGGCATTCCCCTGCATCACCACCATCTCGGATGGTAGCCTCAGAGCAGGTTGACGGGGTTTGGTTGGTCCTCTGGAAGAGGATTACTCTCCAGTCCAAAGATGTGCAGGTTAGGTGATTGACCAGGATATATTGTCCCACAGTCTGCAGGGTTGTGCAGTCTAGGAGAGTTAGCTATGGTAAATGCAGGATTACAGGGATAGGGTGGAGGGCCGGGCCTGGGTGTGTTGCTCTTTGGAGGGTTAGTGCAGACCTATGGGCAGAATGGCCACTCTCTGAACAGTAGTGGTTCTATAAGTCAAATCTATAAAACTTTGCACCATACTGTACAGCAGGGCCTCAGAGTTTCAGTCAGTAAACCACGGTGCCGTCTTCCCCTTCTCCACAATGTTCCTATCTGTCCGTCCATAAGTAGGGCAGCTTTGGAATGCCAGTGCTCATTCGGGTACACATCTTTTAAAGTTGGTGCAAGATGTCTTTCTGCCAATATATGCTGATAGGTAAGCTTTTCTAGGAATGGAGCATGGTGAAATGCTACCTCACGAGGAAGTGGGAGGGTGGGTTAGAAAGTTTGCCAATGACACGAAGGTTGGTGGAGTTATGGACAGCATGGAGGGCTGTTGTTGGTTGCACTGCGACATTGACAGGATGCAGAGCTGGGCAAAGAAGTGGCAGATGGCATTCAACCCAGAAATGTGTGAAGTGAATAATTTTGGAAGGTCAAATTTGAAAACAGAATGCAGGGTTAATGACAGGATTCTTGGCAGCGTGGAGGAACAGAGGGATCTTGGGGTCCACGTCCATTGATCCCTCAAAGTTGCGACACAAGTTGCTCAGGTTGTTAAGAGGTGTATGGTGTGTTGGCTTTCATTGGCAGGGGGATTGAGTTTAAGAGCTATGAGGTTATGCTGCAGCTCTATAAAACTCTGGTTAGACCCTATTGTGTTCCGTTCTAGTTGCCTCATTATAGAAATGGTATGGAAGCTTTAGAGAGGGTGCAAAGGAGATTTGCCAGGATGCTGCCTTGAATGGAGGCAGGTCTTATGAGGAAAGGTTGAGGGAAGTAGGGCTTTTCCCAGTGGAGAGAAAAAGGATAAGAGGTATCTTGATAGAGGTGTGCTAGATGATGAGGCACAGATAGAATGGATAGGCAGAGACTTTTTTCCATGGTGGAAATGACTGTCATGCAGAGGCATTATTTTAAGGTCATTGGAGGAAGGTATAGGGGAGATGTCAGAGATAGGTTCTTTTCACAAGTATGCAGGTTAGTTTTGATGTTAAGAGTAGGATAATAGGTGGGCACGACACCATGGGCCAAAGGGCCTGTATTGCGCTGTACTGTTCTATGTTCTAAAATGAGACTGGCATCTGACATGAGAGATGCCATGGGGTGTGGTAGGTAATTCATGCAGTGACTTTCGTAAGATTCGGGAAGAGAACGCATTGGACCTCAAGGTGAGAACTCCTTCAGAAACTGAGCACAACTCACACTTTGCCAAAGAAAGTGTAAGGTTCAACCCAATGTCTTGATTTTAAAATTTCCCAAATCTTCATCCCAAATCTCACTGTGTCCTCACTCCACTGTCATTTCCCCCAGTTCCACAGCCTTCAAAGATATATGCATTTATTAAATTCTGACCTCCTGAGTACCCCCACTATTATCTGCTTCACTATAGGTAGCTAAGCCTTCAGTTGTCTATGCTTTAATCTCTAGAATCCTCTGCTAAACCTCTGCTTCGCATTCTATCTCTTAAAAGCTCACTAAAGTCTACCTCCTTCACACAGCTTCTGTTTATTGATCCTTGTATCTCAGGTAGCTTGATGTGCTATTTTGTTTTACAATCGCCCCCTTAAGTGCTTTACTTTTAATTTCAATACATTAAAAGGTGTTATATAAATAATATTGTTTTTATTAGAGTTTCTCTGCCTGACAATGACAATCAACTCTCAAGTTCACTATAAAACTTGAACGCTCACCAAAAATTACATTGCAGTAAACAATATCTTATTTACAAGATATTTCCAATTTTGCATGCAAGATCAACACAGCCTTTTGTTTATGGGCACACATTAAAGTTGAACAGCTTCACAGTGACTTCTATTGAAATTAAGGTGCTGGAATAGGGTTTGCATTTGTCGGCACCATGCCAGAGATGCAAAGCATTTTGCCGTAATGTTTTATACAATCTAAAGAAACTCCCTGTTACTACCAACAGCATGTTTCACAGCTTGTTGATATTCCAGGTCATGAGTTGCATTCTCCTCTTCTGCCAAATCCCTCTCCATACTCAATGCTCTCTCTTCACCGAGCAATGGCTGCTCCTCACAATTTTGAATTCGAGCTAACAAAGAATTAGTTACGCTGCTTTATTCTGCATGTGAAGAATCTAATCATATTTTATGCAAAATTCCCTAAGGTTAGTTTGTTTCTTGACTGCAGTATTTGAATACTTCATATGCTACGCCCACTTAATCAAGTGGTAGCACATAATTAGCCAAAGTGACAGCAAATTTTAAAATTGAACATATCTTTAAAAAAGGGTTGAAAAATAGAAATACAGCTGAGATTTTCTCATTGAAAGGATGGAATCACTGTTCATTTATGTGTTTCGTATGACGAGAAAGGTTTGTTTTATTTGAGCTTGAACTCTAATGATTTGTGCTGCATAAAAATAGATGTTTAAACAAAACAAAAATAAGCTGCACTGCAAAAGCCATTTTTTTTGGTAAGAGGCCAAGTTTAATTACAAACTTTCAAACCACAAATAGAAGAGTGCAGTGAAGAGCAGCTTCATTGAATAACGGTCAGTATTGACCACAACTGGTCATTGAAATTGGTAGAAGCTGCAATCAGATCAATTTACACTAACAGCCACCATCTGACAGGCACAGGCAGTTCACATGGTTTTTGTATTCTCTAATAAAAACAGACCGAAATTTATGATGAGCTGGTTCGCTTTTAAGTAAGTATTTATTCCTGAATCATTTTAAGTTATTTGCATTGCTGAGCTGTTTGATTTCTGAAATTTAACCATTGCATTGTAAATCACCATTATAACCAAATTTTGGTGTCATGACTACATTTAGGTTAAAGGTAATTTACTTACAACAAAATGTCATTCAAATTCAAATAAGTACGGTCATTAGAAGGAGATAATTAATTTCTATAAATTACAACTACTGAGGGCAGGATTAGATCTGTGTTTCACTGGTACAACACAATGAGCTCTCTGCGCACCAGTAACTGTTTGTCCTGCTTATTTGCAAGCGCTGCTGAAAAGGTTGACAGGGTTGGCTGCACTTGACTAATCAATAGTTTTCAAATATATTGATGCTTGGAGTACAAGTGAAAGTTCCCAAGAGGTCAGGGAGGTCAGGATGGAAAAGGCCACTTTATCTGAAGCCTGTGTTAATGCTTGTAAAATGTCAGATCTCCCTCGTGTTTACCGCAGTTGATCAACTGGTAAAGCCTGACACCAAATATCAAACATGGAGCAACAAACAATGGATTGTTGTTCTGTTGTATGGAATGTTATTAGTCTGCATTACTTATGCCATGTGACACTTAAAAAAATCAGAGTTTATGCACAGGTACTCTTCAATGAATATGAAGAATTTAGAGGGATATGGGCCAAATGCTGGCAAACGAAGCAAGATCAGTTTAAGATATCTTATCAGCATGGACGAGTTGGCCCGAAGGGTCCGTTTCCATGCTGTACATCTCCACGATTCTATAACTCTAAGGGAAACCTACTGCTACTTTGGTGGAACCATTCAAGGATTTCTGGGTGGGAGAATTGAACACTGCAGTACATTTTCAGTACAAATAAAGTAAAAGCTGGAAGAATATGGCTGGATTTTAAAGCAATTAAAGTTCTTTTCCTTGCCAGGATGCAGCAATAAATTACAAATCTGCCACTCAGAAGATCATATTACCTCAGCATTTGCCAGGGAGAAGCATTTTATAGACTGGCTTGCATGCAGTTTCAAACACTGTATTAAATTCTCTTCAATATGTTATTAATCTTCAGTTGATGTTCAGCTAGAAGAAATGTTAAATAGTTAATAATAACACACTAATGATTGCTCCCTATTATAAGGTTTTATCAAACCTCTGCGAATTTAATAGCTAGCTTAATCAAAATCAGCGTATGTATTTAGGGTGAAGGTGATCATTCCAGTAATTCTGTTAGTGGAAACCTTGTTATCTTTTGAAGAGATTGCCATTCAATTATAGTTATTTCCACTCAGCTCCTTTGTTTTTAGAAATATGTCACACAGTGAAAAAAAAGTGAAAGAATTTCAAATAATCACCATATTTCAGTTGTGCTACTTTAATTCCCGGACAATGGTAGTGTTTATGCACTTGGAAAAGAATTTTTAAAGGGCTGAATCAGTGTTGGACAAGATTTTTCTGATCTTTAACATGGAGTTTATGAATCACAGACATATTGGTAATCATAATTGTTAGGGTCTATCCCATTTGGAGTGCAATCATATAAGCTGTCATTTTCAAAATCCACAAGGCTATGTGTTTTTGCTGCTGTCTGGAATAACTTATTTCCCTTGCCAATGAATTCATTTGAGTCATTTGCACCTTTTTTAACTTAATTTGTTGCAAGGCGACATAATCGGATTCTTCACTTTTCTACAACGGAAGTGTTACTTTTAAAGTGTGTATATTTTTAAAAATGTTATCTCAAGATCTGTCATTTTTGTTCCCATTAGAAATAAAGAAAATGGAAAAGCACTACTAAATGTACAAGAAGAGGAGTGATAATATGTTTTCTTAATTGTATCTCCCTTTCCTAAATATTCATCTGATTTTATTGACTTAATCTTCCAGAGCACTGAGTATTTTGTGCAAAACCATTCCGAGTATTAAGAAATCTCATGCCCCTAATCACTTTAGACAGTATGAGAACTTAAACACCTCTTTAAGGTAAAGAACTCCCTGAATAAATCCACAAAACACATCATGTGCTGACCTGTTGAATTCCTCTGGCAATTTTTGTTTTTGTTTCAGACGTTCAACATCTGCAGTGTTATTGTTTTTCTCAACCAACCAGTTTGCTGGGTTTTGTTGAGGCTTGTTACACTGCAGTTTGCAGCCAGAACAATTTGCTCAGGTATTTGCTTTTGGTGAATCAAGCAGGTTTATATTCAGTCTGCAAGAAGCCATTTGTCATGAACTGGAAGAACCAGTACTTCTCACAAAAGACCTGCAAAGTATAAAACAAGAATTTTGCTGTTGACTGAATAAAAGCTGTTGTAAAGAACTTGCATTTACATTGATTGTAATTGTCATTTTAATACATTACGTTGTATGTTTAAGGAAACAACCACTTACAGCTCGCAGAGAGAGATAATGGGAACTGCAGATGCTGGAGAATTCCAAGATAATAAAATGTGAGGCTGGATGAACACAGCAGGACAAGCAGCATCTCAGGAGCACAAAAGCTGACGTTTCGGGCCTAGACCCTTCATCAGAGAGGGGGATGGGGAGAGGGAACTGGAATAAATAGGGAGAGAGGGGGAGGCGGACCGAAGATGGAGAGAAAAGAAGATAGGTGGAGAGAGTGTAGGTGGGGAGGTAGGGAGGGGATAGGTCAGTCCAGGGAAGACGGACAGGTCAAGGAGGTGGAATGAGGTTAGTAGGTAGCTGGGGGTGCGGCTTGGGGTGGGAGGAAGAACCGGTTAGGGAGGCAGAGACAGGTTGGACTGGTTTTGGGATGCAGTGGGTGGGGGGGAAGAGCTGGGCTGGTTGTGTGGTGCAGTGGGGGGAGGGGACGAACTAGGCTGGTTTAGGGATGCAGTAGGGGAAGGGGAGATTTTGAAACTAGTGAAGTCCACATTGATACCATATGGCTGCAGGGTTCCCAGGCGGAATATGACACCCGGCACCTTCCCCTGCAACCGCAGGAAATGCTACACTTGTCCCCACACCTCCTCCCTCACCCCTATCGCAGGCCCCAAGATGACATTCCACATTTAGCAGAGGTTCACCTGCACATCTGCCAATGTGGTATACTGCATCCACTGTACCCGGTGCGGCTTCCTCTACATTGGGGAAACCAAGCGGAGGCTTGGAGACCGTTTTGCAGAACACCTCCGCTCAGTTCGCAACAAACAACTGCACCTCCCAGTCGCAAACCATTTCCACTCCCCCTCCCATTCTCTAGATGACATGTCCATCATGGGCCTCCTGCACTGCCACAATGATGCCACCCGAAGGTTGCAGGAACAGCAACTCATATTCCGCCTGGGAACCCTGCAGCCATATGGTATCAATTTGGACTTCACCAGTATCAAAATCTCCCCTTCCCCTACTGCATCCCTAAACCAGCCTAGTTCGTCCCCTCCCCCCACTGCACCACACAACCAGCCCAGCTCTTCCCCCCCACCCACTGCATCCCAAAACCAGTCCAACCTGTCTCTGCCTCCCTAACCGGTTCTTCCTCTCACCCATCCCTTCCTCCCACACCAAGCCGCACCCCCAGCTACCTACTAACCTCATCCCACCTCCTTGACCTGTCCGTCTTCCCTGGACTGACCTATCCCCTCCCTACCTCCCCACCTATACTCTCTCCACCTATCTTCTTTACTCTCCATCTTCGGTCCGCCTCCCCCTCTCTCCCTATTTATTCCAGCTCCCTCTCCCCATCCCCCTCTCTGACGAAGGGTCTAGGCCCGAAACGTCAGCTTTTGTGCTCCTGAGATGCTGCTTCGCCTGCTGTGTTCATCCAGCCTCACGTTTTATTATCTTGGAACTCACAGCTCGTAGTTAGGATCAGGCACTGCTACCAATCCTCCTTTCTCGAAATTTTCTGATGAAGCTGTTCAGAGATGTTGTTGCACACCTCTGGAGCAGGTGAGACTTGGAGCTGGATCTTCTAGCTTAAAGTTAGAACCACTACCACCATGCCACAAGATCCTAATATTTTTCAGAGGCTGAGCCTTTCAGTTAATGGTGGAAGATTAGCAACTCATGAGTTGTAACACGAAAGGCATTTTCTTCATGAAAAAGTGTTACTCAATGCATAGTAGCAATAGGGATATGTCACATTGGCGAGTTAGACATAATTAGAGCTGAAGTTAGATTTTGTCATGTGTACTCAAGTACAAGGAGTACAGTGCAAAGTCAATATTCCTGGCACCATCTTAAGTTCAAAGGTACCTAAGTTTAAAACCTAATACACCTGATTACCTTTTGTTCCAGGAGACAACAGTCCTCCCGAGTCTTCAGCACTTTATGGGTACAGAGCAGAATTACTTCCAATCTGTGTCTGTGACCTTCTCTTCATTAATCACCCATCTGCCCTCTTCACTGTCCTTTTTTATATTTGGAACTCAGAAAGCAAGCACACACATGCAGAAGATTTTCAGGGAGACTAATAGAATGATAGCCCTTTTTTCAAGGGGGCCGGTGTTTAAGAATAGGGAAGACTTACTGCAACTGTATAAGGTGTTTGTGGGACCATATCTGGAGATCTGAGGGCAGGTTCCTTATATAAGGAAAGATATTTGACTGCATGCAGTTCAAAGAAGATACACTTGCTTCCATGCTGTATGACTCTACGACTAAGATGATCCCCAGTACAGAGGGACCGTCTCTTGAGCAAAGTTTAAACAGACTCTACTCATAGGAGTTTAGAAGAATGACAGGTGATCTCATTGAAAAATATAGGATTCTTAAGGGGGCTTGACATTGCACATGCTGAGAGGATGTTTTCCCTAATAGGAGAGCGTAGGGCCAGATGCCACAGTTTCACAATAAAGGGGCACTAATTTAAAACTGTGGTGATGAGAAATTTCTTCTTTCAGTTACAAAGAAGATCAGGAGTCAGAGATGATAAGGCTGATTCCTTCAGGATCTGGAGCTGTTTCTTTGAATCTACAACCATGACTATGTGATTACATTTAATTAGTTTGAGCTGACTGCATTCTCCAATGTTAGCTCTTTCAGAATCATTACCTTACATGACATCTTCCCACAAATTCTTTTCCCGTAGTTGACACTTATACATTTGGGTGCTTAATTACCTTTAAAATTCCTCCATAACATCAACTGAAGGACATCAAATATTTTGCATTCTCTTTACAGAGGAACTCTTGCTTGCAAAATCAGATTGTTGTCTCACAACATTATCTCTCCCTTAACTGGCTTTCTTGAAACCTATGGAATTGCTGAGAATTTCATCCCTGCCATATCTTTAGCCAATATGAAATCTATTCCTTCAATTGGTAAACTAGAAAATAATTTCCACAGTAATAATTCTATCTGCCAAGTCATTTCAAAAATTAACTTTGTACAACGGAACAAGCTCACACATCCCAAGGAGATGCTTTTAGAAAGCTTTCTCTTTCATTCAACCTTCTGAACACAAATCATATCATCAGCCTTTATCAATGACTGTTCTGTGCTGCTGGCTCTCAAGATATTAATTTGATTAGTTATGTTGCTGGAGGAGTAAGGCATCAGTTCTCCAATAGAGACAAAACCTCTATCCCTTCCAGATGCAGTATTCAAGGAAGAATGTCCTTGATACCTTGAGCCTCAAACCCTATCCTAACAGGTTCTGAGAGAACGCATTTTGTCTATGTTATTGTTACTATTTCATTTACTGAAACTCTCTTTTCTGAAGTGTCCCACCATGTTAATTGTTCTACATACAATAATTTGCTTTTATATGCCCTGCATTATGATCTGAAAGCACATTGGTAACTTTTACTCTCATCACCTCTATTGACTTGGGCAGTGACCCACAAATCATTTAACTTTTTTTTCAACAGTTCATGTTCTCTTATTTATTCCCCTTTTTGAAATTCTGTTTCTCTTTCTTTCCTTGCCAACATCTTTCTCTGGAGTTGGTCCAATTATTTGTGGGCAGCTAGAGGCCATGGTTGCAGACAGATGGCCACATGACTCATTGCACTGCTGCAGCTTCTGGGCAATGTGGGCCATTGCATCCGAAGTACTTGTCTGCCACTCTTGCTCCTTCCAGTGAGGTGAATAAAGCCTGCCACTGCCAGCTCCATAGTGTCCTCTCCTGCCTGGGACTGAGCAGATTCCTGGAAGCTGGTAGCCCTTCGAATGCTGGCTGCCCAGGCCATTTCTTCCTTGGTCAGCTGCCGAGCTGTCACCGTGAGGTTCTTACCAAATTGCGTCACCACTAGGTGAACAGTTCCCTCCTGAGGTGCCTGTATCTGAACCGGTGGTTGGGGTCAGGAGGCAGCTATAAGTTATGTGCCCTCGGAGGCCTCAGTACTGTCGTCCTCAGACGTTAAGGGGCTGGGTCTTCCACCGCCCACCATCTCGCCACAGACTCCATGTAAGGTTTGTGTAACCTGCAAGACCAAAGAGAGAGAAGGCGCCGCGGCCCGTGGTCAGAATTGATGTGCCATAGCTGAGAGTGACAGAGGGGTTAATGGCAGAGAGGCAGTGGGATGCAGAATGGCTGGACATGGATATTTCTGCAACCCCGCACGAGCAGTCCCCGTCTTATCCTTTGAGGAGCAGGATTCTCACCTTTTAGGGTGTGATGGCATGAACACCATTTTATCCATATGGCCTTGCTCTGCCCTGTAATGAGAGGCAGAGGGGTAACTTGACATATAGTAGTGTGTGGCATGGTTCAGTCCAGGGGACCAAACAGGCAACACAGAGGTCATGCAGTGTCAGTGGTGAGGTGCTCTGACGGGAATAGCGGATGAGGGAATGGTTGGACGGCCTGGTGGCTCAGTGGCTGGCACTGCTGCCTCACAGCGCCAGGGACCTAGGTTTGATTCCACCCGCAGGTGTTTGTCTGTGTAGAATTTGCATATTCTCCCCATGTCTGAGTGGGTTTCATCTGGATGTTCCAGTTTCATCCCATAGTTTAAGGATCTTCAGGTAAGGTGGATTGGCCATGTTAAATTGTCCCATAGTGTAATGGTCTGGTTGGGGTGCTCTCCAGAGGGTCAGTGCAGGCTCAATAGATCGAATAGACCCTTTCTGTGCTGTAGTGATTCTATGATTCATCTGAAGGTCTTGTTGGCAATGGGGAGTGCGGTAGGGTGTGAGCCTTGCTGAGAGGAGTGTGCACTAGCACAGATAGAATATGTGAGCTGGCAAAGGGAAGAGAATGCCACGTACCCTGAAAGGAAAATAATATTGACCTGCTTTCTATATTGCTGGCCATCTCCACCATTCCCTTTGCTCTGGAGATGGCACTGACCAGGTGGCAACTTCAGACCAGACTGTCATGGCCCTGTGATGCAACCTCCTCTGATGGTTGTTCAAAAAGAAGATGCATCTCCTTTGGAACATCCCTTCCACTAGGATGTTCAAATAACTGTCAGAGAATAACTGTAACATCTTCACCCTCTATGATATGTTGTTCACAGGTCCTTGGGCAAGCAAGGCAGCTTTAGAATACTAGTGCTTGTCCAGGTGAACTGCAGGATTTTAAAGATGGCGCAGACTCCAGGGATGGTGATGTCAGAAGTTTACTCAGAGGCAAAGGGGCAACTGGGGCAGAATTGGATGATGAGACAACCCACCAGGCCTCATGGTGGAAAATCCTCCAAAACAGTCAGCACAGTCTGAGTTAGCTGTAAAAGCACATCTTCGATCCTATTACCGGAAGGTAATCGAAGCCTAAATGCAGGATGAAATTCTCGGCACATCCATAGGTTTCAAGAAATCCAGTTAAGGGAGAGATAATGTTGTGAGACAACAATCTGATTTTGCAAGCAAGAGTTCCTCTGTAAAGAGAATGCAAAATATTAGATGTCCTTCAGTTGATGTTATGGAGGAATTTTAAAGGTAATTAAGCACCAAAATGTATAAGTGTCAACTATGGGAAAAGAATTTCTGGGAAGATGTCATGTAAGGTAATGATTCTGAAAGAGCTAACATTGGAGAATGCAGTCAGCTCAAACTAATTAAATGTAATCATATAGTCGTGGTTGTAGATTCAAAGAAACAGCTCCAGATCCTGAAGGAATCAGCCTTATCATCTCTGACTCCTGATCTTCTTTGTAACTGAAAGAAGAAATTTCTCATCACCACAGTTTTAAATTAGTGCCCCTTTATTGTGAAACTGTGGCATCTGGCCCTACGCTCTCCTATTAGGGAAAACATCCTCTCAGCATGTGCAATGTCAAGCCCCTTAAGAATCCTATATTTTTCAATGAGATCACCTGTCATTCTTCTAAACTCCAATGAGTAGAGTCCCAACCTGTTTAAACTTTGCTCAAGAGACAGTCCCTCTGTACTGGGGATCATCTTAGTCATAGAGTCATACAGCATGGAAGCAAGTGTATCTTCTTTGAGCTGCATGCAGGCAAATATCTTTCCTTATATAAGGAACCTGCCCTCAGATCTCCAGATATGGTCCCACAAACACCTTATACAGTTGCAGTAAGTCTTCCCTATTCTTAAACACCGGCCCCCTTGAAAAAAGGGCTATCATTCTATTAGTCTCCCTGAAAATCTTCTACATGTGTGTGCTTGCTTTCTGAGTTCCAAATATAAAAAAGGACAGTGAAGAGGGCAGATGGGTGATTAATGAAGAGAAGGTCACAGACACAGATTGGAAGTAATTCTGCTCTGTACCCATAAAGTGCTGAAGACTCGGGAGGACTGTTGTCTCCTGGAACAAAAGGTAATCAGGTGTATTAGGTTTTAAACTTAGGTACCTTTGAACTTAAGGTGGTGCCAGGAATATTGACTTTGCACTGTACTCCTTGTACTTGAGTACAAATGACAAAATCTAACTTCAGCTCTAATTATGCCTAACTCGCCAATGTGACATATCCCTATTGCTACTATGCATTGAATAACAGTTTTTCATGAAGAAAATGCCTTTCGTGTTAGCCAATGTCTTCAGCTATTGTTTAATATCATGTGGAATCAATCATACTGGATGATGAATGGCATCCACGGCTCTGGGGATTTCAGGAAAAGGCTGAAATGGAGCATTCCCATAGCACATCTGGATGAAGCTGTCTGTGCATGTTTCTGCCTTGTGCTTTGCACTTGTGTGCTGGGCTCCCCCATCTTTCAGGATGGGATCTTTGTAGAGCTGCCTCTTTGTGTTAGTTGTTTAATTGTTCATCACCATTCATAGCTGGATGTTATAGGACTTAGATAGCTTATGTTAGAATTTACTTGCCTCTTGGCTTTGCCTTGCCTATTGCATGCTGCTCCCATCATTTGGCAGGCTAAGTGTTACATTGTTGCTTCATCACGTTCACACCCCATTTTAGAGTATGGCTACCACTTCTCTTGTTATGGCCTCCTATACTCTTCATTGAACAAGTGTTGGTCCCCTGGCTTGATAGTAATAGTAGACTGAAGACCATGAGATTACAGATTATGGTTGAATAAAATTCTTTTGCTGCTGATGGCCCTCTTTTCCTCAGGGATACCCAGATTTGAGTTGCTGGATCTGTTCAAATGCTATCACATTTAGGAAAATGCCGGTGCCACTCAACAAGATGCAGGGTATGCTTGGAAGACAGACCTTCATTTCCGCGAGGACTGTGCAGTAACAATGCTGCCATGACAGATATATCTACAGTAGATACATTGATGAGGACGAAGTCAAGGTGGTTTTTCCCTCTTGTTGGTTCCTTCACCACCCAACAGATCAATCTAGCAGGTATGTTCTTTAGGATTCGGCCAACTTGGTCAGTAGGACAGCTGCCAAGAACTGTTGGTGATGTACGTTTATCCCCTACCCAGAGTCTATTCCATGTTTCAGTGCCTTTTCCAATGGATATTCAACACAGACGAAGACTGATTCATCAGGCAAAGGAGGGCGTGCAGTAGAGAGTAATCAGCTGGAGGTCCAAATTCCTACGGACGCACACTTAAAATTACGTATGTGAAAGGACATTTGAACATTCTGGTAGAGTTGTAAAGTCACTATCATACCACTTCAGCAATTTGTCGGACTTTACTTCAAGTGGCTCTTATGCTTTTACAGATTTCTCACTCATCTGTCTTTTGTAATTTATGACAGCGGAATGCTTGACTTCAATGTTAGGTTTCATCGTAGTGAAGTTAGCTTCGAATCAGTCAACAATTTTCCTCTCCTTTCCCTTATTTTGAGAGTGTGGTATTCTAGTTTTTCACTTGCAATAGGTTCCATTTAGCATTAATACTCCATGTGGGAATACCAGAAAGCAGCTGATCGAGACATTGAATATCTGGATAGGCAGTATGGCTGATGGTAATACAAAGACAATCTCTCTGCTTTTCATTAAAAAACCAACAAGTGTTGAATTTGTTTAGCACCTGAAAAAAAAGTTTGGATTATATGCAGGGGGAAACAGTAATGTACTGGTAATGTCACTGGAATCATTATTTGGAGGCCCAAGCTAATGGTCTTGGCCTGCTGTGTTCATCCAGCTCCACACTTTGTTATCTCTAATGTTCTGGGGACCTGGGTTCAAATCTTACTATGGCAGCCGGTAGAATATAAAGTGAAATTCAACTAATAAATCTAGAATCTGAGTCTCGTCTCTATAATGTTGGTTGTGCAACAATTGTTCGCTATCATTAAGAGCCCTTCAGGTTCCTAATGCCATTTAGAGAAGAAAATCTGCTGTCTTTACTTGATCTAACATATATGTGACTCCAGGCCCACAGCAATGTGGTTGACTCTGAACTGGGCTAATAAGTCTCTCAAGCAAAGGCAGACAAGGATCTGCAACAAATGTTGGCCTTGCCAGTCACGCCCTCATGCCTTGAAAGAAGGACCTCAAGTAAGTACTGGGCCTTGTATTTGCATATGCAAACTGTCCTTATTATGATAACAAAGTGTGTAGCTGGATGAACACAGCAGGCCAAGCAGCATCTCAGGAGCACAAACGCTGACGTTTCGGGCCGAGACCCTTCATCTGATGAAGGGTCTAGGCCTGAAACGTCAGATTTTGTGCTCCTGAGATGCTGCTTGGCCTGCTGTGTTCATCCAACTATACACTTTGTTATCTTGGATTCTCCAGCATCTGCAGTTCCCATTATTTCTGTCCTTATTATGAGTTTCAATTACAATACTTCCTGAACATTTCCAGAGAGGAACCAGCCAAACTGACAAATGGTGAAGTTCTGGCACAGAATACGTGTCTATTAAACCTTTAAGACACTGGTTTGTACTTGTAAAACAAGCACAGCATGATCCAATTCCTTGGCTGCTGGAGTGCTTTGTGGAAGAAATTCTGGAGGGTTCCAAGCAGCAAATATATGAATTAGCAGCTGCAGAAAATGAGGATAGAAATTACGGCAAAGCTTTATTGTGCAAAAGCATTAATAATATCTAAAAAGCATCACTTTTTTTGTGTTGTGAATTCTCCCAGAGCAGCCAAACCTCCTTTGAGTACAGATTTGCTTTGTGCAAGTTTCTGAATGACTTCTTCTAACAATGACCTGAACCCTAGAAATTACCCTGCCAGAGCTAGGACACACAGTGGATGTAAATTAGGTGCACTTTCTTACATCAAAGCAATTAGTCTGAGTGAAAGAAGGACTTCAGGACAGTTTGCAAGAGGCAGTTTGCTTAATTAAACCCAGCCACCAATTATCAAATATTTCTTAGACATTAATGGGCCCTCTGTATGTGTAATTAAATTTTTATTGTGGTTGAATTTGCATGGATTAAACCACAATCTGTTCAGTTGGGGGTTAGTTAATATTCAGTGCAAAGCTACAGCTGTCCTCAATCTCAGTAGGGAGGCCAGGGGAAAAAATTAAGGCAGTAGAATAAGATGAAGTAATAAGATAGCTATTCATTTTGTGCATCCAGTCAACATTCTTCACAGTCCTTAATGTTATAGTGAAGTGTGAAGAAAATACAATACAGAATAGCAGGTAGCAAAAGCCAGTCCCTCCCCTGAACCAACCCACAAAAAAGGGAAACTGAGAAGACGAGTAATTGTGAAATCTTCAACAAAGGTCAAGAGTGTGAAGGAAAATGCTGTGAACCCATGTTCATTCATGCCAATCACACTTTGTTTTTAAATCACATGATCAACCCATTCTGTCTTCGAAGCAACATTATCTCACCATCAGAACTTCCAAAAACATTGTTTTCCACAATAAAATTGTATTTTTGGCAATGAGATCACTTGTGCCAAAGCTGTTTTAAAAGTGCATGTTTAATATTTAAAATCTACCTACACTCAAGGGAATTAAAATACAATTATTTTACAATTTTTCCCATTTTCTCTCCTCTCATGCCAATATTAAAAGCAATACCCTCCAGAAGCTACAAATACATTGCCTGAGCCCTCACTAAGTGCCAAGGATGAGTGAATGTTGGGGGACTATTTAGCCTTGCAGCACAACCTCTGCTCTTGTTAAAAGAAATCTGCATTTGCTTAATTTTTTTTACTTCCTGTGCACCGACTCAGAATTTGCCTTGTTATTTTTCTTAATTCGAAATAGGTCTTCTTTTCACTCATGTACTTCTACCCTCATCTCCTTGAGTTTGGTAATGGGAATTTATGTGGGCCAAATTAACCAGATGATTGATGGTAACAGAGTGATATGAAGACAATTCCTGTGACGGATAACTGATTTTATTTGGAATTGCAATGATCACAATAGCCAGAATGCACTCTGCTCTACAAGGACTGCAGATTACCACTGCACTTAACCATCTGAAAGTTACAAGAGCCCTCAGGAGTCTTGCTAAAGTGTGCCCGGGAAAAAGCAGCTCTCAGGTCCCTGCTGACATTTTGACTAATGAGTCAGATAAGAATGCAAGTAAAAGAGTATATAACAGATTTCAGCTCATTAAAATGCTATGTCCACTTAGAGTTCATTAAATATTGGCTCACATTTCATTTCTCCTATCAATACATTACAAATGATACACCAAGAAAAATAGTTGTGTCAAAGTACAAGTATCCTTTATCGCTTCAGCAAATACATTTTGACTAGTCTTCATTTAAAAAAATATATGCACAGTACCGCACTAATTGTTTTTAAACTATCTGAGGAAGCTTGAAACAGTCAGGATGTCAACAAAACCTATTGAAGAAATATGGCAGTTCCCAGGGAGAGATTTGCTCCATGGTGATGCAGACTGTTTGAGTTAGCCAATGCTTGATTGATTATACTTGTATCTCTGACCTATTTCATTTAGTCAATAAGAATCTCTTTCCCAGTTTTTCAGTTTGACTGAAGTTAGCATTGACTGCTGAGCATGCCTATTAAGGGCAACAAACAAATAAATCACAGCATATTGCAAAATGTAAGCATAGTAATTCTTCCTGTGTGTGTAATTTTATTGCCCCTTTCACAATGGTGACTGTCATACATTCTTTCTCGTCTCCTTGCAGAACCGCAATTATCCAATTTTATCCTTGAAAGGCAAATTTGCAGTTATACTGTGAAGCAGTTTACATCTGAAGTATCAGAAGGAAAGGGTAGTTTGGGATGGAGGAGGGTAGTCATGGCAAGCATACACAAGGAATAGGTGGAGAGCCAACACCAGTCCCCTGGGGGTTTTGGTAATCAGCAGACAAATGGTCTACATTCACAGCATGAATTCATTCTGCAACAAGAGCCTGCCAACAAGAGCCTGTCTGTGTCTGTGTGTGTGTGTGTGTGTGTATGTTATGTGCAAAAGCCTGCATTTTACCATTCAGCTGCCTGGGAATAAAAAGCTGATGACAAACAGTGCTCTGAGCCTCTGACATTTCTGTTTGATCTGGTTAGATCCAAGCATTACTCAGATGCTGCAGAATGAACAAATTGTGGATTTCTGACAATAATGTCATGTGCTCAACTTGTGAAGATCATATGTATCATTTTAAGAAGCCTGGTAATTCATGAAATGGCCAAATAGTTTTAAGATATTTAGCGGTACTCTAACCATCTTGGGATTCTTTCCTTCTTAACAAAGTCCTGTTTAGTTGTTACTTGGATGAAGGTTTCCATTTATAAAATGTTCATTGTTCACATTTTAATGGAACACGATTAAATGTAGGATAATATTTCTCTAAAAATTAGAACAAATGCATCACTTACATTTTTCAGATACATGGAACTGTCAAATTCAAATTTTGTTTCATTTCTTGTAAAAACAAGCCAGGGCTTTATTTACTGTTGATCTGCTTCTTTTATGAATGAAGCAATATGGCTAACGACCAACAAAAACATAATTTCCAACTGATTTTAGAAGAAGTATGAACATATTTCTTTTATAAACGCCATCACACTGCCATGTGACTAACCACACATTCTGTAACCTAAATTAAAGCAGACTAGTCACAGATGGTTTCTGTGTATGTTTTCCAGAACTGAAAGCTACAGTTCAATTTTCTATTAATAATTAGCTTAATGCTGCTTTTAGTAAGGATGGTGAACAGGCTTTGAAAGGCCTTATTAATGAAAGAGTAAGCATCCATGAGCCCATTAAAAAAATAACATTTTGCCTCCTTTGAGATTAAGTTCAGCAGCCAGTGTAGTACTAAGGCATATAGCTCAACAAAGTCCCCGTGTTCCATGACTAGTCTCTGCTGAATTATCTGATCTCAGCTGGACTGCACAACAGTCACTTCAATTGACCTTAATGTATTGTAGGGCTCTATTGCAACAGTAGGGTCCCTAGCTCCGGGGTAGAATACCTGCATCCAACTTCCACCCACTCCAAAGGTGTATTTTTAAACAAAAAAAAATCCATACCAGGATTAGAGATGAAATTTCAACTAGAATGCATTTTGCTGATCACTTAGTAACCTTAGTGTTTTATGTGTAGGCATAGGGTGTGGGGCATGAGTCATTGCTCACACACCTCTGGTTACATGACACCTTTTTCTTGTGGGGGAGTTAAATTGATCCTTTAAAGTGCAATTTTCGAATGATCACTTTTCAAACAAAAATAATATTCAGTAATGACTATTATTTAGTACCCTTCTTTACTTCAAGTAACATTTAATTTTCCCCAGAGTTGGTGTGGCTGGAATCTGTCATCTGCAGATTCTGGTGAAGTGATTTACGCTGTAGAAATGAAACTCGAGGAACAAGAGTACAAGGTCATTATCAGGAGACCGATATTTGCCAGTTTTATTTATTCTCTCCACAAACAGCCAAGGCAAAAGTGCAGCTTGCAGCACTAAGGCTTTTTAGTCTAGTTTCTCGACCTTAAGCATTGATTGGAAGTGCATCACTATATTTTTCTGGAGGTACTAAAATGTGTTCTGAACTATTAACTGTCATGGTTATTTTTTCAGGCAGGCAATATAAACACATTCTATACACAGTCAGTTCTTTATTGGAAAAGCCAGGCTTTCACACAGCCTGAGCACATTTTAAAATTCCTCAATGCATTACTGTTTCGCTTGTCATTTTTGTGTTATTCCCAATATTAGAAAAGGGCATGGAAATCACAGAGATGTTAGACTGGATTCGATCTCATGTGATCATTTGGAATTGGGTGGGACTTAGAATTGCAGGAAACTTTTGGACTGTTATTGTAAGAGTCTGAACACATGACATGAAGATGACATCATTGGCCTTTGATCTGATTGCATAAGGCACTGATCTATACTGGTTATATTTTGTTTGATCCTTATCTGTGATTTTCAATTTGACAGAGATTGTTTCCATGCCTCCCAGATTCCCATTGAAAACAATGGTATATTTCTTTAGAATTTGGGATGATTCAGTCTTATAAACTGACAAGTGATTTCCGCTACCCTGTAGAGTTTTATTTTCTCTCACTACGTTCTTCCTAATAAAGCTGGAAAATTTCCTTTGTTAGTGTGTAAGGGCAAATCTTCAGACTGATAAAACTGAATACTCACATTGCTAGAATACCTTAAAAGCACTCTCTTCAACTGTGTACATCTTTGTACAAGTTTTTAACTCATCTGCTTCTGAGACACACTTTCCAGCATTTATTGCCTTTCCTTCATTGCTTTGAGAAGGTGGAAATGCCCTGTGTTCTTGAAGCACTGCAGTCCACCCGCTGTAGGTTGACTCAAAATGCTATTAGGGAGAGAGTTTCGTGATTTTGACCCAGCGACAATGAAGGAACAGCAATATATTTCCAAGTCAGGATGGTGAGTGGCTTGGAGGGGATCCTTCAACTGGTGGTGTTCCCATATATCTACTGCCCTTGTCCTTCCAAATGGAAGTAGTTGTGGGTTTAGAAGGTGCTGTCTAAGGATCTTTGGTCAGTTGCTGCAGTGCATCTCGTAGGCAGTGCATGCTGCTGCTCATGAGCATTGTAGACCTGATGCCACTCAATAGGGTTGCTTTGACCTGGATGGTGTCAAGTTTCTCAAGTGTTGTTGGAGCTGCACCCATCCAGGCAAGTGGGGAGTGTTCCATCATACTCCCGACTTATGTCTTGTAGGCAGGCTTTGGGGAGTCAGGAGGGGATGATGTTGTTGACTGGCTCACCGAGCTGGCTTGTTTTTGTTCAGATGTTTTGTCACCATGCTAGGTGACAACATCAGTGGAGCCTCTGATGAAGTGATATTATTCTACTGTGCTTGGAATTTATACTGTCCAGTCCGTTACAGTGAGCACTGTCGTTTCCGGTTTTGATTTGTGTGGGTTTGTATATGGGGTCCAATTCTACATGTTTGTTGATTGATGTATAGGTGGAGAACCATGCCTCTAGGAATTTCCATGCGTGTCTATGTTTAGTTTGGGCTACTATGGTTACTTTGTCCCAGTTCAATGAACAAACATATAGAATTGGACCCCATATATAAACTCAGACAGATCTAAACCAGACATGACATAAGTCACCACTAAGGACCGGACAGTATAAATTCCAAGCAGTGAAGAAGAACAGGGCTTCATCGGAGGCTCCCCTGATGATGTCACCTAGCATGGTGACAAAGCGTCGGAACAAAACAAACCAGCTCGGCGAGCAAGTCAACAACCTCATCCGCAACCTGAGCTACAGATGTTTACCAATACTTTAAAGTCAGGAGGTGAGCTACTTGCTGCAGTATTCCAAGCCTCTGACCTGTTCTTGTAGCCATTGTGTTTATGTGGCGTGTCCAGTCGAGTTTCTGAGCAATGGTAACCCTGAAGATGTTGGTAATGAGGGATCCAGTGATGATAGCACCTTTGAATCCACTATTGCATCTTTATTCTTATCGCATTGCTATTCAATGAGGAAGTAACCCAGTGTTGGTTGGTCTCACCAGCAGTGGCTAATATGTTTAATAACAACTCCTCTTTGGGCAGTAAGTCTGAGCTTTTCTCATGCCTTTTTATATCAATTGGATTTTCTTCCTTCTCTTTGGCTCTATACTTTAGCTGTATGTTGTTCAGGTTTCTTCCTCAAACATGTATGCTCAATGTGCCCTTTTTTACAGTCACAAAGTTACAGAGTAATACAGTATGGAAACAGGACTTTCGGCCTAAACTGCCCATGCTGACCATGGTGGTGACTCAGGTAGTTCCAACTGCTGTATTTGGTCCATACCTCTCCAAACCTATCTCATCTAAGTACCTATCCAAACGTTTTTTAAATGTTGCTATTGTACCTGCCTTAACCACTTTCTCCGACAGCCTATTCCATATATTCCCCATTTTCTGCATGAAGAAGTTGTCTCTCAGTTCCTTCTTAACCTAACCCCTCTCACCTTAAAACTGTGCCCTCTAGTTTTCAATTCCCTATCCCTGGGAAAAAGACAATATGCATTCATCCTTTCGATGCCCCTCCTGATTTTATACACCTCATTAAGGCCAGCCCTCATTCTCCCAAGTTCCAAAGAATACAGTCCTATCCTGGCCAACTTCTCCCTCTAACACAAGCCTACTAGTCCTGGCAACATCCTCATAAATGTTCTTTGCGCACTTTCCAGTTTAACTATGTCTTCCCTATAACAGGGTGACCAAAACTGTACACAATACTCCAAGTCCGGCCCCTTTAATGACATATACAACTGTAACATAACGTCCCAATTCCTATATTCAACGCCTTAAACAATGAAGGCCAACATGCTAAATGCCTTCTCCGCCACCTTCTCTACTTATGATGCCGTTTTCAATGTACTGTGTATTGTATTCCGAGGCTCCTCTGCTCTATAACACTCCTCAGGACCTTACCATTTACTGTATAAGTCCAAGTTTTTGATAACTTTCACCACTATCAGCAATACCTCCTAATTTTGTATCATTTGCAGTTTTGCTGCAGTTTTTATATACATCTCCTTTATATCAACAACTCACTACTGTATGAAATAGTAGGAACTGCCGATGCTGGAGTCTGAGATAACAAGGCGTGGAGCTGAATGAACGCAGCAGGCCAGGCAGCATCAGAGGAGCAGGAAAGCTGACCCTGACCCTGTCACCGCCTCCCCCGCTCTCTATTTATTTCAGAGCCCCCTTCCCTTCCCCCATTTTTGAAGAAGTGTCCAGATCTGAAACATTGGCTTTCCTGCTCCTCTGATGTTGCCTGGCCTGCTGTGTTCATCCAGCTCCACACCTTGTTATCACCACTGTGTAAATTGTTTTTCGACTCTGATGGCAGTTTTGAGTCTACGTTGGTGCTTGTCACTCAGCTGCCAATTTGTGAACTTTCTCAGCCATTATTTTGTGAAGTCTCATGCTTGAACTTGGCTATTGAGCTTCCTTGGCTGATCGTTCCATTAAGACTGCTACTTCCACTGATTTCTTCAGTTCTAGGCTCCTTTCCATCTGTATTCTTTTCTGGACTGCTTCACATCTTAAACCATACACCAGTCTGTCTCTGATTGCATCTTTTAAACTGTCTCCAAATTCATAGCATTCTGCTAGCAGCTTTAAAACTGCTACGATATGGGAGATAGATTCAGCATCATGCTTGTTGCATTTATGGAATCTGAACCTTTCAACAATCAGCAATGGTTTTGATGATAAATGGTTCTGTAGAATTCATATATTTCTTCAAAAGCTTTGGAACCCAACTTCTCTGGCTGTACCAGATTCCGCAGGAGGTTAAAAGTTTTAACCCCTCAAATTATTCAGAAATGCAGAGACAACTATGTCTACTTCAGTTTTGTTACCTTAAACCAAATAATGGAGCCCCTCTGTGTGGGAGTTCCAGTTCCCTGTATTTTCATCTGATGGACCCACAACACCAAAAATTTCTTCCTTTTTTTTGTTAGAAGGATGTACCATGGAAACTTTACGACTACTTTCTTCCAGTTTAAACCAAGATATTCCTGAAGCTGTTAGTTACTTTGTTGAGGCTACACCCCTGGCTCAAAACACTAACATCTGAACAAGATACTCATCACTGAGTGTTCCTTCAAAACAAAGTGTCTGCACTGTTCACCACTTCCCTGGGGTTACGTTTCTTTTTTTATCCACACTCATGGTACCTGTTTTCTCATCTGTTTCAAAGTGCCTCTGAGATCTATAGTGAGAATTTCCATTTTTTGTTCTTTTTAATGTTTCAGGAGATCTTGAAGCAGTTTTTTTAATCCTTGTTACCTGTTTTCTTTTTGTGTTACATTTCAAGAAGGATTAGGAGCTGCATGTTCCAAAACAACAAGACCTTTTATTAAGGTTTTCACGCTACAAGGTAGTAAGCCAGACTAAACTATTTTCCTCCATAGTGACTGACAATGTCCACATCATGTTACGGGATCAGACTCTTAGAGTGAGAGTCGGGCATGTTTAATTGAATACACAGCAGGAATCTATAAGACAGTGATCCCTCACAAACTGTTGAATTTTAATTCCAGAACGTAATTGTGATGCCACCTCCATTTTGCTCATCAGAATCTGGTCTGCGTGAAACACTTGCATCCCATTAGATGGGAAGCAGTCCAGGTGATGCCATAGGTACAGTTAGATCAATGCCGCAAAGAGATTGGATCAATTTTGGAGAGGAGAAAACAATATGAGACAATATGCGTTCAATCCCGGGGGAAGGTGTTTGCCAAATGGGGCTTGGAGGGGGGGGTGGTAAGTTGGGATTCCCAGAGAGGTATTGAAGGTCTTGAGTGGGAGAAAGGGAGGTTGAAAATCTTGGAGGGGGCCTCAGTGACGAGAGTCAAAGGCCTCAAGGTGGCTGGTGCTCTTGATTAGGAAGAGTCAAAAGCCTTGTAAGTGTGTGTTGAAGAGCACAGCAGGATATGTCAGACTCCTCAGTAGAGGGCAGGAGGGTTGCCAGAGAGAAATGAGGAGGAATGAAGGGCGTAATATCCAATCATGGGGGTTCTGGATCCAACAGGGCTTTGGAAAGACAGGCCTCTCCTGGAGCTGAAAATCACTTCCAGGTGTAGTTGCTCGATATTCCAACCTCATCATCACAACCTGACTCTCACTACCCTCCCACTTTCGACTTTGTCTCCCTTAAAACTGGATGTTGGCCAAACGTTTAGAGCAGGTGGAAGTTGTGACTTTGGGTTAGATTTTTTACCTTCATTACCAAACCAGAACTGTCCTTTTCTTAGGGTTAAGCAAACCCCACCCCACGTTGGATCATTCTATATTACTGCCTTTAAAACGGGTTTAATTTTGATGCAAGATGTTTTGTTTTCTAAACACAGCTTCATGATATACTTAAGAAAGCTATCAATTGCTAGTTGATAAGTCCATTAGCCATCCCAGGCTTTCAATAAATACCACCTATAAAATAGCATGCAAAGTCTACCAAGTGTGCTCACAGATTGTAGTTTTGTGTGAGACCTACATCCAACCCACACATAATACTGACCTCCCTCCCTCCCACTTATAAAAGGGCATGGCCAGCAAAAGAGGCTCGCAGGTCAGAAACTTCCATCAATTCGCCATCCGAATGTAAGCATGCTGATCTCCCGGTGACAGAGCTGAGTTCCACGCAAAGGTTTGGGCCTGGGCCATGGCTCTTGCAACTCACTTTCGTGCAAATGCTGTAAAGAGTTGCACAACTGACTGGACTCTACTACAGCGCCTACTAAACATTGAATGGTGGAGCAGGCTCAGGGAACCAAATAACCTACTCCTGTTCCAATGTCCCGACATGTTCTTAAGTAAGTTTGAGACTTCATGACAGAGATTTTAGTATTTGGAGAGGTCAATGCAATTTATTTACATGGATGTGCTGGTGCAATTCATTTTTTTTCACCCAGATGTCTCAGATATTGCTGGAAATCTCCAGGCCTTGAACTTTTTGATTAACAATCTTCTAGCTCACCCACCTGGAGGGAGGCTGTCTACACATTTTAATTGTTGGCCTATTTTGGCAGGGATGTGTCACACATCCTAACCTTGGTTTTCCAGAGACTTGTTTTTATTTGTTGGGTTAATCGTTGATTTGGACTAGCTGTTGGATTTAGTACAGCAAAGAGAAGATTCCTAAAAATCACATCTATCCATGTAGTATGAGAAAAAGGTACATAACGCATTCATGAGCCAATTTCATGGTCTTAGTGCATCACAGCAAATTAATTATTTTTAAAATACTTTGCAATGTAGGATAACGTATCAGAAAACTTGTGGGCAGTAATGTTCAGCAAACAACAAAGAGTAACATGGCTAAACATTCTGAGTTTGTGATGTTGGTTGAGGGATAAATGTTCATATGGAAAGTAAAATAACTCCCGTGCCCTTTGAATAATGTTGCAGTGGGCACTAAGATGACAGATGAGACATTAGTTCAATGACACTTGCAAAAGACAGGAACCTCCCCCACCCCCAACAAGTAAAAGACAATAACAGCTAATCCACCTGAAAAAATGGGGTGCAAGGATGATTATTGGATGCATCATAGAACAATAGGAACATGAGAAAAGTCTGGGAGTGAACAGCATGGACCAGATCAAAGAACAAACTTCTGTAAAGAGTAGATTTACAGGAACATAGTTAGGCCCTGGGCATGACAGAGGGTCAGTAGAAATGGTTGCACTGGCTCCCTAACTTCATTATGTGGGGCCAGCAAGCGTGGCTCATGCTTTATTTAACACAGGGTTCAATTACAATGCCAGCCATTGTTTTATTAAGTTAATAACTAATGCCCTAGTGAGCTGTATGGCAATCTGATCCCATTACAGATCATTAGAGAAGAAGCTAAGGACAGAATTCTATAGGACTCTAAATGACATGGTCTACAGTAAGAAATCTGGGAGAACTGCATGAAAGGTTCAGTGAGGCCTTTCTCCAGGTCAGGAGCAGCAAGTTTCATTTTCCCTGGAGCCTTGGGCATTGAGTCAAGCTTCTCGCTAGTGAGCAGCAAGATATTTATTAACAGCGATTGATGCTCATTCATCATCATCATCATCATTGCAGACAAGGCTGACTCTCTCTTACCCTCAGTGTGAACCTGTAGGTGGTTGTATGGCTACAGCAGGCTTTGTTACACTTGGGACAGATGGGGGTCATGAAAAGGGGTGGGTGGGGCATTGGGGTGGAAGTGTGCTCCTTTTGTGCTTTCCGCTTGGCTCCCATTTCTTCCTGACATTGTTCATTATCAGTCTCATAAATACTAAACCTGCCTCATGGATGTGCAGAATACTCTTTGACCATGCGCTGGATAGAAACCATGCATTCCTGGCAGTGTTTGGTGATTCTTGCTCCACCTCTCCTCCATCTTGGACACCCAGTAGCAACAGCTCAGGGCATTTACCATGGGCAGAGGCACTCCACGTCTACAGGCCTTGGCATCCAATACAGGCCAACTATTCAATGCCACAGTGGCTCACCTCCCACCTACTTACAGCATGGTTCCTCATTTCAATGCTGCACTTGGAGTGCACTGGCACCTCTCGTTGCAATGTTGCTGCAAGGGCAATGCACTCAGGGACAGGCACTTCAATGGTAGATTGGACCTAAGCCGCATCTCAGGGCCATTTGTGCACTGTCCTATCACACACTTACCTTGCACCAACTTGGACACTCACAGTGTCTCTGCCTTTCCCTGCCTTGCCTTGCCATTTTAATACTGACATAAAGCAAACTCATGACTTCTAGAAACGGTCACAACCTGTACAGGGCAAGTCTGGATTGCATGTGATTGTCTGGGTGCAAAATGTCCTTTTAAGGATGTGCCAGCGGCAGGATTGACTGTTTATCCTGGGTTATCTTGGCAGTGGTGAGTACTTCCAATTATGGTGGGCAGCAGAATCCAGCTAACATCAAAGAAGGAGCTGCATAGGGGCTGGCTAAGTAATTAATGTAGTGAGTTTGGGACAATAGCTCAAGAAATCTCACTAGGCCTCATGAAGAGAAATTCTCAACGAAACACAATAGGATGCAGTCAAAATATGATACAACTCAGCCCTACAGGTCTGTCATCATCGGGGTATCTATTTTGGATAGTTGGATTGCCAACCTCTAAGTCAAACACATTTAAAAAGAAATTGGATACAGCAGAAGTACTGTTTGTGTGCACATTTTTCTGGTACAATTACTGCTCGTCAAAATATGTTTATTTGTTTTGGTTTTCCTGAAGCCTCTAATCTTAATTACCTTCACCAGTAAAATATACTCTGTGGCATGAGATCAATCACTTACTGCATCTCTATATTCTCACTTCCTCTGAATCATATCGGTATCTGCCAGGAGAGACCTTTGTTTTAATTACAAGAAGTAATTTGCTTTACACATACGTTTGCTCTTGCAGGACTACACTGGCAAGAATCGTCATTGACATGACAATTTCCTTCTGCGTGTATACCATTGTAGGAACAGCATTTGCTCACAAGAGAGTTGGATTGATTTTTATGAGACAGTGGAGTCAGGTATTATTGGGGGGGGGAGCATGTGTGGATAGAAATGCAGAGACAAAAACAGATCAGCCATGAGCTTATTGAATGGCAGATCTGGCTTGAGGCGCTTCCTGGATAGCTTCTGTTTCCAGTTCGTATGAAGTACAACCATGAGCTCCCTGGACCTCACCCTTGTGGGTCCTTTCATATATTCCTAAACCTGCAATTGGCTATGAGCAGTTGGAGAACCCTATCTACTCTTGTATGGAGGCAAGTGACTACCTAAAAATGTTGCAAATCTTCTAACATTTTGGCACCAAGTATTTTCAACCCTTCCAGCATATTGCCAAGCCTGTAGCAGAAAGGCCACAAATTGGGCCAGACCTCTTCCACATGAATGTTAATATTCATTATGGGCTATCAGCAGGTAACCTACCATAGTCAGCAGATTTCAAAGGTACATAATATGCAAGCATTACATTTAGCATTACCAAAAATGCCATTCTAAGTGTTATTAAATGCTTGAATCCTAGCTATTGATTAGTGAAGTTACGGTTATGGATGTTGCTATGATGAAAGCAAATGTGCTTCTACTTATCGTCCTCCACTCAATTCCCTCACTTTGTAAAATTATTAGAAAGCACATTATGTTGTAGGATTTACAGTGGCAGGCATTCCATATTTTGTCAAATATTCTGGGGCCTGCAAGACCTCAATGTGTGCAACAGTGGGACTACGAATTAGCCCACAACTGATTGACATCGACCCTTCACATTCAACATCGTACACACATCAAGCAAAGCAAAAACACCAGCTGAGAGCATTGTTGTGCAGCATTGGTGCAAGACACCATCAAGTAAGGCTTGCACAATTCCTACCCAACTCCCATTCAATTGCAATTTTTCAACAACCAGTTTTGTTCATCATCTCATAACATAGTTCTAATCTGGCAAAACCAGTGCTTGTTGCCTATCCCTTTCTCCTCTTGAACTAAATGGCTTGATCTGCATTTTTGAGGGAAGGTAAGAGTCAACCAGATTACTATGGATTGCATTTTGTCCACAAAAATGACCTTCCAGTTGCCTGCCACTTTAACACATCACTCTGTTCCCTGTCCAACATCACTGTCTCAGGCTTGCTGCAGTGGCCCAGCAAAGCTCAGCGCAAGCTGGGAGAACAGCATCTCATTTTCTGCTTGGGAACCCTGCAGCCTACAAGATTCAAAATTGAGCCCAATAGCTTTAAAGCCTGAGCATCTTCTGCCATTTCCTTACCCCAATGCCTTGTCCTCAGATGGGCCGCTACCACACACAACCTATTGTCAGCCACTAATGGTCCCCATTAGCAGCTATTGATTCTCCTGGGTTGACCTTTACTGCCCAACTGTGTTTCTCTCTCCTTGGGCTCCATCTCCACTTACTGTTTACTCTTCCCCCACCTGAAACCCCAACACATCTTCAGCATATATATCAACGATTTCCCAGCTAAAATTAATTCTGAAGAAGAGCCACTGGACCCAAAACGTTAACATTGCTTTTTGTTTCCACAGATGCTGCCAGACCTGCTGCGCTTTTCCAGCAACTTCTGTTTTTGTGTCTCACTTCCAGCATCCGCAGTTCTTTGTTTTTTATTTGCTAAAAGTCCTGTAAGTCAAACCAGGAGTGGACATTCATGAGTCTGAAAGATGTTCTAACCAAACAATGGATGAGAGTTGTCATGGTCTAGCTTTATGTTCCAATTTTTTAAATTGAATGTAAATTGCACCAGCTGTCGTAATAAGATTTGAACCCATACTTCCAGAAAATAAGCTGTGTTTGGATCACTCGTCCAGTGACAATGCCACCACTTCCACCATTGAAGACATTTTTATTCCACAAACTTATGTTAACTTTTTCTCATGGAAGGTTGCATGCTGTTCATATGTATTGACTTTCTGCTATGTGCAAAATTTCCTTCCTGCATTACCGCAACGACACAACACCATAACATCACAACTTTCCCTTCTCTTGTTGGAAAATTTCTTATGAGAAACACACTGGTGCCAAACATTTTGCGACAGGTCAAATCTGCTATGATAAAAATGAATTGTTCAGCAATGCCTTTTTTTGTGTAAGATTGTCATCAATTATGTTCTTCATCTCCTGGTCTGTAAATTGGGCTTTTAAAATTTGGCAGTCAGCCATCAATACGAAATCTGACACTCTTCCGCATAATCCACAGCTGTCTGAACGAAAATTACAGCATTTATACAAATTAACAGCCAATTTAGGTGATTATGAAGTGTGAAACTAACATTATTACAAGTGAGTTCTTATTGGCTGGCTTTCTGCCTTTCCCACTAAATTCTGTCAGGGAAATCTTTGTCGACCTCCATTTATATAGACAGGTATTTAAAACAAGAAAAAAAAGCAAGTGAAAGTCTTTCTACCTAGAAAACCACAACTGCACAGTTTTATTGAATACACATATTCATTTTTCTGCTTGACCTTGTGTAGCCAAAAGGAAGCCGGCCAATTGGAATACACCTCTAATAAACCTGCTTTCATATCGCTCAGGCAGCTAAACAGGCTGTTGTAAATGAAAATTTCTCCCATCCAGCAACATTGTTGAACACTACTTCCACAAAGAATGTTAAAAATGCTGTTTTGTCCATAAAGTTCGGTGGTCATAGAAGCAAAATCACAGGATTTAAAGATACCTCATTGATTCATAGAGTTTTTACAGCACAGGAAGAAACCCTTCAGCCCATTGTATCTACATCAATCATAAAACATCCGTCTACTTTAATCCCATTTTCCAGCACTTGACCCAAAACCTTCAATGTTACGGTGTTTCAAGGGCTCAACTAAATAATTCCTCCATGTCATGAGGGTTTCTGTATTGACTATCCTTTCAGGCAGTGAGTTCCAGATACATACAACGCTCTGGGTGATTTATTTTTCCTTGAAATCTCCTCAAAACCTTTTGCTCCTGATCTTTAAACTGTTTCCCCTGGTTGTTTCTTCCTATCTGCCCTATTTATGTCCCTCAGAATTTTGTGCACCTCAACCAGATCCCGGTTCAGTTTTCTCCATTCTCAGGAAAATGGCCCAGTCTATTCAGAGTCTTGTCATAGCTGAATCATTCCAGCACAGGCAACATCCTGGCGAATCTCCTCTGAATCCTTTCCAGTGCAGTCATATAGTTCCAGTGGCACGATGGCTCAGTGGTTAGCACTGCTACCCTACAACATTAGGGATCCAAGTTCAATCCTAACCTCGGGCAATTGTGTCTGTGGAGTTTGCCTATGTCTGTGTGCACTCCCTCCTACAGCCCAAAGATGTGAAGGTTAAGTGGTTTGCTGGGCTAAATTGTACATATTTGTTTAATTGTAGTTATGCACCTAAACACTGTGAAATTGTCAATGTTGTGGCCATTTCAGAGACATGGATAGAGCAAGGTCAGGAATGGATGTTGCAGGTTTCAGGGTTTAGATCTTTCATAAAGATCAGGGAAGGTGGTAAAAGAGGGGGAGGTGTGGCTTTGTTAGTCAAGGACGGTATAACAGTGGGTGAAAGAACTTTTGACAAGGACTCGCCTACTGAGGTGGTACCGGCTGAGGTCAGAAACAGGAGAGGAGAGGTTACACTGCTGGGGGGTTTTTGTAGGCCTCCGCAAAGATCCAGGGATGTGGAGGAGAGGATTGGCAAAACAATTCTGGGCAGGAGTGATAGGAACAGGGCGGTCAATATGGGAGACTTTAACTTCCCCAACATTGACTGGAAATGCTATAACTCAAGTGCGTCGGATGGATCAGTTTTTGTCCGATGTGTGCAGGAGGGTTTCCTGACACAGTATGTCGAAGGGCCGACAAGAGGGGAGGCCACACTGGATCTGGTACTTGGTAAGGAACCAGGTCAGGTGCTTGATTTAGTGGCAGGTAAACACTTTGGAAAGAGTGACCATAATTCGGTTACATTTAGCTTAGCGATGGAAAGGGATAGGAACATGCCACAGGGCAAGAGTTAGAGATGGGGGAAGGGCAAATGTAATGTGATTAAGCAAGACTTAGGAGGCATAGAATGGGGCAGCAAAATACAAGCAATAGGGACAATCGAAATATGGGGCTGGTTTAAGGAACAGATATTGCGTGTCCTTGAGAGGTATGTCCCTGTCAGGCAGGGAGGAAGAGACAGGGTAAGAGAACCATGGATTATTAAAGAAATAGTATGTCTTGTTCAGTGGAAGAGGGAGGCTTATGTAACGTTGAGATGAGATGGTTCAGTTGAGGCGATGAAGAGTTACAGATTAGCTAGGAAGGATTTAAAGAGAGAGTTAGGAAGAGCAAGGAGGGGACATGAGCAGACATTAGCTGGTAGAATAAAGGAGAACCCTAAAGCTTTCTATAGGTATGTGAGGAATAAGACGATGAGTAGGGGAGGAATAGGGCCAGTCAAAGACAGAAGCGGGAAGTTGTGTGTGGACCCTGTGGAGATCGGAGAGGTGCTAAATGAATATTTCTCATCTGTTTTCACTCAAGAAAAGGAGAATATTGTAGAGGAGAAGACTGAGTTACAGGCTATTAGACTTGAAAGGATTGAGGTTAGTAGGAGGAAGTGTTATCAATTCTAGAAGGTGTGAAGGTAGAAAAATCCCCTGGGCCGGATGGGACTTTTCCGAGGATTCTCTGGGAAGCTAGGGAGGAGATAGCGGAGCCTTTGCCCTTGATCTTTGATTCCTCATTGTCTAGAATTTGAGTACCAGAGGACTGGAGGATTGCAAATGTCGTGCCCTTGCTCAAGAAGGGCAGTAGGGATGACCCAGGTAATTATAGACCTGTGAGCCTTACAGCTGTTATACGAAAAGTTTTGGAAAGGATTATAAAAGATAAGATTTATAATCATCTAGCAAGCAACAATTTGATTGGAGATAGTCAGCATGGATTCGTCAAGGGCAGTTCGTGTCTCACAAACCTCATTGAGTATTTTGAGGAGGTGACCAAGCATGTGGATGAGGGTAGGGCAGTTGGCGTGGTGTACATGGGCTTTAGTAAAGACTTTGATAAGGTTCCACAAGGTAGGCTATTGGAGAAAATACAGAGGCATGGGTTTGAGGGAGATTTAGCAGTTTGGATTAGAAACTGGCTTTCTATAAGAAGGCAACAAGTGGTGGTTGATGGAAAATATTCAGACTGGAGTCCGGTTACTAGTGGTGTGCCTCAAGGATCTGTTTTGGGACCACTGCTGTTTGTCATTTTTATAAATGACTTGGACGCAGGCATAGGTGGATGGGTAGTAAGTTTGCAGATGACACTAAAGTCGGTGGAGTGGTGGACAGTGTGGAAGAATGTTGCAGGTTGCAAGGAAACTTGGATAAACTGCAGAATTGGGGTGAAAGGTGGCCAATGGAGTTCTATGCAGGTAAATGTGAGGTGATTCACTTTGGGAGGAATAATAGGAAGGCAGAATACTGGGTCAATGGAAAGATTCTTGGTAGTGTGGATGTGCAGAAGCATCTTGGTGTCCATGTACATAGATCCATGAAAGTTACCACCCAGGTTGATAGCGCTGTTGAGAAGACATACGGTATGTTCTGGTCGCCCAATTACAGGAGGATGTTTTAAGCATTGGAAAAGGTGCAGAGGAGATTTACTAGGATGTTGCCTGGTCTGGAGCGCAGGCCCTATGAGGAAAGGCTGAGGGACTTCGGTCTGTTCTCTTTGGAGAGAAGAAGGCTCAGAGGGGATTTAATAGAGACATACAAGATGACCACAGGGTTTTTTTTAGAGTTAGGTTAGATTCCCCACAGTGTGGAAACAGGCCCTTCAGCCCAACAAGTCCACACTTGAAGCATCCCACCCAGACCCATCCCCCTGTAACCCACACACCCTGAACACTATGGGCAATTTAGCATGGCCGATCCAACTAACCTGCACATCTTTGGACTGTGGGAGGAAAAAACCGGAGCACCCAGAGGAAACCCACGCAGACATGGGGAGAATGTGCAAACTCCACACAGACAGTCGCCTGAGGCGGGTATCGAACCCAGGTCCCTGGCAATGTGAGGCTGCAGTGCTAACCACTGAGCCACCGTGCCGCCCCAAGATAGGGTGGACTGTGAGAATCTTTTTCCTAGGATGATGACATTGGCTTGTACGAGGGGGCATAGCTTCAAATTGAGTGGTGATAGATTTAAGACAGATGTCAGAGGCAGTTTCTTTACTCAGAGAGTGGTAAGGGCATGGAACGCCCTGCCTGCCAATGTAGTTAACTCAGCCACATTAGGGGCATTTAAATAGTCCTTGGATAAGCATATGGATGATGATGGGATAGTGTAGGGGGAGGGGCTTAGTTTAGTTCACAGGTCGGTGCAACATCGAGGGCTGAAGGGCCTGTTCTGCGCTGTATTGTTCTGTGTTCTATGTTCAATGTTCTAAAAGCTTTGTTTTGTGAGCTGTACAGACAGCTGATAGCAAGCAAGGACATGCACATCATCGGGTCCTTAGACTGACCGAGGCATACAGATTACAACTGCATAGGAGGTGCATAAAGCAAGGTCCACATGATTTGAAGTTAGAGAGGTCTAACAATGGCAGGGAAGAAGCTGTCCTGAGCCTGTGGGTGTGTGTGTTAAAGCTTCTGTATCTTCTGCCAGTGGAAGAGGTTAGAAAAGAGCATTATCGGAGTGGGCTGGGTCTTTGATGATGTTAGCAGTCTTTCCGCAGTAGCAAAAAGTGTAAACGGATGGGAGGTTGGTTTCCATAATGGTCTAGGCTGTGCACACAACTTTCTATGGCTTCGTACAGTCCCGGGCACAGCAGTTGCTGTTCCAGGCTGTTACTGAGCCCAGACAGAATGCTTTCAATGTTGCATCTGTAAAAGTTGGTGAGAGGCCTTATGGACATGCTGAATTTCCTAAGCTGCCTGAGGAACAAGAGGCCTTGTTATGTCTTCTTGACCATTGCATATACGTAGGAGGTCCAGATTGTCAGTTATCACCATTCCTCTCAGTTCCATTGATATAGATGGGGTCGTGTCTTCCTCCGTCCTGTGTGAAGTCAATGATCAGTTCTTTGGTTTAGCCAACATTGGCAGAGACATTGTTCTCATTTCACCACCACACCAAAAAGTCTGTCTCCTTCTGTAATCTTCCTCATCGTTGTTTGATATCCAGCCTACCTAAGTGTTGTCATCAGCAAATTTATGGATGGCTTTCTTTTGTATTTTGGTTACATGGTCATGGGTGAATAGGGAACACAGCAGGGAGCCGAGAACACATCCTTGCTGGGGCCAGTGTTGAAGATTATCCTGGAGAAGGTGCTGTTGTCTATCTTCACTGATTGCAGTCTGTGGATGGAATGTGTGGACTAGATGGAAATCTCCAGACAGAAGGTAAGTGAGTCATTTTTAATCCAATCAATTGGTAATCATACCATGGTATTTAAGAAGACATCCAGGATACTTTTGTCTATTAGCTAATGCAAAGGGTATAAGAACAGAGAGGCAATGCAATGACTGCATGAGACACTGGTTAAGTTGTGGCTAGAGTACAGCATATAGTTTGGATCTTCTTTTAGGGCAATCCCTTGAGGATGACGTAATCCCATTCTGTTTTGATAAATTCCTAAAGAGGTGATAAATTCAATGTGTGATCAGCGGATTCTTTCACTTAATGGCTAGATGGTTCCATGAAAGGTCAGATGGATAGTAGAGATAGATTCACCGCATTGCAACTGTCAAAGAGAGCTTTAAAAAACAAACAAGGAGTTCAGTCCTTACAAAATTGAATGCAAAGAGTGACAGCTTCCAATAGAAGAAAAGTCCAAAACTCTTAACCATGTCAGTTACTGCCTTCAGAAGATATTGTTTTATTTGTCAGCCTAATGGAGTCATCTGTCCTCTCAGAATCTTCTAACACATCACAAATAGCATTCTAGAGGACTCAGTGGAGCCATGTGCTATATGTAGGAAGTTCTAATTGATAATTCCACGATATCGGAACACAATGCCAGATGCATGGGATGGATATTACCATGGTAATACAGTGGAAGAAATGCCATGAATATTATTATTCTTGAGGTGAAGAAGTAGAAGGGAGAGAGGAACCATGAGTAATTATAATCTTAAGGAAATGGTACTGTGCAAACTGATGGAGGTGTAGGCTAATATGTACAAGTATCCTGATGGATCTCATGCTAGGTCTGTGAAAAGAGATATCTAGTGAGGTAGAAGTTAGCTCAGTGTTATTTTATATGTTAAGTTTGGACAGACTGGACTTGTTTCCAGTGGAGTTTTAAAGGCATGAGGGGTGACTTGAATGTAGTAGATAAGACCCTGAATGATCTTAACGAAATTGACAAGGAAATGGTAATTCCTCTTGTGGGTGAGTCCAGAACATGGGGGTTGCAATTTTAAAATTTAACACCACCCGTTTAGCATGGGGATGAAGAGAAAAGTTTTCTCACAGACCTTTGGAACTGTCTGCCTCAGAAGGTGGTAAAAGCAGGGTCAACGAATATTTTAAAGCAGAAATACATAGATTCTTATTAGCCAAGGGAATTATTTGTCATTGGGTGGAAGCTGGGTATTCAAAACACAAACAGACCAACCATGATCTTATTGGATGATAGGGCAGGTTCAAGGAGCCAATTGGCTTACTTCTCCAACTTGTTTTTTTTAATATTCACTCTTAGGACTTGGGCGGCACTGGTTGGGTCAACATTTATTGCTTGTTCCTATTTGTCCTTCAGTAGGTGATGATGTGCTGCCTTCATGAACTGCAGCAGTCTATGTTCTGTAGATAGACCCATAAAGCTGTTGGGGAGAGACTTCTAGGAATATGCTCCAGCAACACCAAAAGAAGGTGATGTATTTCTAAGTCAGGATGATGAGTAGTTGGGATGGGTCCTGGAGGTGGTTTTGTTACATATATCAGCTGCCCTTGTGCTTCTAGATAGCAATGGTGATGGGTTTGGAAGGTGCTGTCTAAGGATCTTTAGTGAATTCTGCGTATGTCTTGTAGATGACACACACTGCTGCTACTGAGCGTCAGTGGTGAAGGGAGTGTATATTTGTGGATGTTGTACGCAACAAGCAGACTGCTTTGTCCTGGATGCTGAAAGTACTTTGAGTTTCATTGGAGCTGCACCCATCCAGGCAAATGGGGAGTATTCCATCCCACTTCTGATTTGTGCCATGTAGATGGTGTCTGGTGGAGTTTCACAGGGGTCAGTGTTGGGGACCACAACAATTCATGTTAAACATTAACAATCTGGACAAAGGAACTGAGGGAACTGTTGCTAAGTTTGCAGGTAACACAAAGATGTGTAGAGATATAGGTAGTATTAAGGTAGCGGGGAGGATGCAGAAAGACTTCAGACAGGCTAGGACAGTGTGTGCTGAAGATGGAATACACTGTCAGGGAAAGTGTGAGGCTGTGTAATTTGAAAGGAAGAAGAGGTGCACACTGTTATCTAAATGGGGAAATGTTTCAAAAATCTGAAGCACAAAAGGACTTGGGAGTCCTAGTTCAGGATTCTCTTAAGGTTAACACACAGGTCCAGTGGCAGTTAGGAAGGCAAATGCAATGTTAACACTCATTTCAAGACAGCTAGAATACAAGAGCAGTGATATACTGCTGAATCTGTATAAGGCTGTGGTCAGCCTGCGGTAGGAATATTGTGAGCAGTTTTGGGCCTTGTATCTAAGGAAGGATGTGCTGATCTTGGAGGGGGTCCAGAGGAGGTTTACAAGAATGATCCCAGGGATGAAGGGCTTTTCATATGAGGAGTAGTTGAGGGCTAAGGCTCTGTATTCAATGGAGTTTAAAAGGATGAAGGGCAATCTCATTGAAACTTACAGAATAATGAAAGGACAGGACAGGTGGGCATGGAGAAGCTGTTCATTAGTAGGAGAGACTAACTCTCAAATACAAAGGGCACTGCCATGCAGTGAAGGGATGACACAAGATGAGGGGGAATTTCTTCAGCCAGAGAGTGGTGAATCTGTGGAACTCATTGCTACAGAAAACTGTGGCAGCCAAATCATTGAGCATATTTAGGATACAGATGGATAGGTTCTTGGTTGGTAAGGGAATCAAATGTTATGGAAAGAAGGCAAGAGAACAGGGTTGAGAAACAGACCAGCCATGATCAAATACAGGAGCAGGCTCAATGGATGGAATGGCCTTTTCTGTCCCGATATCTTGGTCTTGTGTTGCGGTGTGGTGCACTTTTTAGAAGGTGACAGGACGATGGGTGATTTTATCTGGTTGTAGGAGGCTCAGAGGGTTGCTAGGACATTGGCATTCTTGCCCATTGATCCCTGGGACACAGAACAGGTTGGTGCAGTAGTTGAGAGCCTCTGTCAACCATGAGGTAGATTATAGGAGTAGGGGGGGTTAGGTTGGAGCTGCATGGGGAGTTGTATTATCAATAGACTATTAGTCCAGAAGCCAAGATAGTATTGTGGGAACTCTGGTTCGAA
Source organism: Stegostoma tigrinum (assembly GCF_030684315.1). Taxonomy (NCBI): domain Eukaryota; kingdom Metazoa; phylum Chordata; class Chondrichthyes; order Orectolobiformes; family Stegostomatidae; genus Stegostoma; species Stegostoma tigrinum. The sequence goes on along the minus strand of NC_081356.1, from coordinate 70,220,744 downwards.
TCCTGCTATAGCAGATATTGGAATTTGAATTCAATTTTTTAAAAAATCTGGAATTAAGAATCTGATGGTGACCATGAACCTATTGTCGATTCTCAGGAAAATCCCATTTGGTTTACCAATGTCCTTCAAAAAATGGAAATTGCCATCTTCCCTGGTTTGGCCTAGATGTGACTTCACACCCACCCACATCGGGTCATCTGTTATACTGCTCTCTGGGTAATTAGAGCAGGGCAATAAATGTGCCCTACTGAGCGAAGCTCTCATCCCGTGAATAAATAAAAAACAACTCTGGTTGAGCCACAGCTGGAGTCCTGTATGGAGTTCTGGTTGTTGAACTGTGGGGGAAATTATTGTTGTGTTGAGGGGTATGGTGTGTGAATGGACTTACTGGGGTGTTACCTGAGCATTGTTGCTGTAGAGCGAGGCTAGATGGGCTGGCAGTGTGCTCTTTGGAGTGGGGGTGCTGCAACAGGGACCTGTTTGAAGTGAATGAGATTATAAAAGGCATGAACAGGGTTGGTGGAGGACTGTTCCATGGGTTGGGGTGGGATCACAGATGAGGGGACATAATTTTTGAGATGGGAAGTTTGACGAGGACTTGGGAATCACTTTTTTTCGCGATGGTTGTTGTCTGGGAAAATGAGGTGGAGGTGGGAAGCCTTATAACATTTAAAAAGTACGTAGACAGCACTTGAGGTGTTATAACATTCAAGACTAGGAGCCAAATGCTGGGGAGTGGGATTAGTGTGAAGAACAGACTTGATGGGCCAAAGGGCCATTTCTGTGCTGTATGACTCTATGATAGCATTCAGCTCATGCCAGGATCAAATAAGATCCAAATCATTTTTTCCAGAAGAAAATTTCATACTGTAATAACGTAGCCATACTTTATCTGCTGTAGTCACTTCCTGTTTCCTGCCACTGTCATGCTAATTTAATTTTCTATTGTATTATTATGTTGGACATCAGCTACTCACACACTACACAATTGTAGTTAAACTGACAATGTGGTCAAATGTTTTTTTTTACCAGAGCATCCGCAGGACATTGAATAAACTAACTATTATACTTGTTGCCACAAAATGTACATGTTTATTTTCTTCCAGAAAAGTATTACTACACCGGCAGAATAATAGAAAACAACTCCATTGTTCTCGTTGTGAAGTTACGCAGCTGTGGAAGTATGTATCATGGAATATATTTTCATTGCTTCCCATGTAGCTACACTGATTAAGAATATGTCTTTATAATTCCTCAGTTATTGAACCAGCACAGACTCACACCTCTTGGCAAACTGCAGCTTCTCCTCTTAATTTTCAGAATGGTGGATTCAACTGAAACATCCTTTGTGTATGAGCTAAATATTGGCAAGTGATTCGATCCAATTACTTCACAGCCAGGATAGGCCCCTCGCTCACCACTTGCCAGCACAAAAATTGGGAAAAATTGATGATTTTTGTCACTTCCTATGCAAAACAATATTGGATCAAACGTGGATTGATTGGGCAGGAATTCCAAGAGAATAAAGTCCATTTGGCCATGATATTTGAACAGCAGTAGGCAATAGCGCAGCAGATCAAAGTCAGAGAACTCCTTAGTCACAATGACACAATACTGTGGAATCGAAAATTAGGTTAATGATGGAAAAGGGAGCATGTCAAAGAAATCCAAAGCTTTCTATCATAGGTACAGAAATCCAGCTGAATTAAGTTTGACATGCCAAGGCCCAATTACCCTTAACGAAGTGACAGAATATTCTGTACTGGACATATGCCACCAAGCCTGATCATTATTATGTGAATTCCCATTGTGGAATCACCATATGCACATGGATTGTTTGTGCTTTAAGGAAATGGATGAATATCAACTTCTCATGGCAACTTAAGATGGAAAACTAGTGCAGATTTGCCACTCGCCCATAACAAGCGAACCAACATTAAAGTGAGCTGCATCAGTTAGGATTTTATTATGTGGACCTGAAAGAATAGACCATGAGTCTCAGGAGATGATAATGAACATTTCATGGGACGGGAAATATTGGGCCTTGGGGGTCAGGCCAGCAGTGGTGGGAGTGGGGATGTTGAAGCTGGCAGTGACCAACTAAAGTACTAAGTGTTGGTGGGCAAGGGGGGTATCGGATCCAGTGGGCGGCATAGTACGGTGTTGAGGCTGGAGAGGGAAGGTGATCCATGTCCCAAAAGCTTCAGTGAAGGTGCTGTATTGAGTTCTGGGAAGGGTAAAAATGTATTGAATTATGGGTGTCTCATCGAGGAATGGGTTTTCAGCATCGAGGGGGGATATAGAGACAGGGATAGTGGAGTTGTGAGTGTGCCTGGCAAACCTGGGGGGTGGTGGGGCAGGATTGTTTAATTGTTAATAATTATCTAGGAGTCATGCTAGATTTTTAATCATCTAACTTTTACTATGTAACCATTTACTTAATGGAAGTGTAACCCTTCAAATTATCCTCAGCGTGTTTTTTGGAGCATCACAAATGAAGGGGAATTACTCATCAGAATCTTCAAAGTCCTTGGCAAAGAGCCCAGAGTCAGATCCATCAGGGACTCTGCAGATTGTCTTCATGCAACTCCAGTCTGCACTGCTCCATTGACTATTTGGCCATCAGGCTATGAATTAGGAATTAGGCTTTATTGTCAGGTGTGCTCAAGCACAGGGATACAGAAGTACAGTCAAAAATCATCAAAACTGCTACTCCTCATGCCATCTTAAGTATAAGGTACCTGGGTGCAAAACCCTATGTACAAGTGGAAAAGTAAAAAAAAGTTAAAAAGTTCTTCCCAGTATAAAGTAATAAGTGAAGAAATAAAGTTAAGTTCAAAATTACAGTCTTTCTTCAGCCATGGGCGTTCAGTCGCTCCACGCTGGGCTTTGCCCATGTGAGCCTGCACTCCCCACAAAGATTTGATCTTTCTCCCGCACTGGGAGATTCCCGCGCCATTCGCCATCCGAGTTCACCTGCCACCCTGCTGCCAACCTCCAGGGTTCTGCCCTGGTGCACAGGGGCCTCATGGTCAACCATCAAAAGCCCCAGCCACTGCCACCATGCCAATGCCTCCATGACCGAGCTCCCTCCAGAGGGTAAGTAGGGAAAAGAAAAACTAAAACACTAAAAGATGGAAAAAATCGTGAGTAAAACAGGAAGAAAAGTGGCCGGAGAGGAAGGGGCTCAGGCTTAGGAATCCTCCATGCCATCTTGTTGGGTAACATGACAGGCTAAAGAGGTTGGGATTTATTTTGGAGAAAGGATTTTAAACATTCAAATTTAGCGGGTCTCCTTGGCTTAGTAATACCTTTTTTCAAGTGAAAACATTGTATTCAAGTCCAATTTGATTGACTTGAGCATTTACTGTAGGCTGACAATCAGTACTGAGGGAGAGTTGCACGGTCAGAACTGTTACGTTTCATATGTTAAAAGGAGTCTGTCTTCTGAAATCAAAAAAATTGTATATACATTTTCACTGCACTGTTCAAATCTGCCTCATGTCATAGCTAATGTTTACTTATCAACCAATGCCACAGCTACAGATTAACTGGCCCTTCTTTACGCAGAGGGGGGTGGGTGCCTGGAACGCGTTGCCAGCGAAGGTGGTAGACCCAGACACGTTAGCGTCTTTTAAGATATATTTGGACAGGTACGTGGATGGGCAGGGAGCAAATAGACACAGTCCATTAGAAAATAGATGACAGGTTAGACAGAGGGTCTTGATCGGTGCAGGCTTGAAGGGCCAAAGGGCCTGTTCCTGTGCTGTAATTTTCTTTGTTCTTATTGCTGTTTCTGTGATCTAATAGTGCATAAGTTAGTTGTTGGGTCTCCCGACAGCATAATCATGACTCCATTTCAAAAATAATTAATTGTCTTTTGAGCTTTTTATCATATCCTAACATCATGAAATATGCCTTATAAATGTATATTCTGTCTTTAAAGAATAGGTAAATGCAGGAATGTTGACCGACTGGCAATGGCAATGGAGGAATATCCAGACGCCCAAGAAGCATTTGTCCAAATTCAACAATTCCAATTCGTAGAATTTAAGTTCAAATAATAAATCAGATACAGGTAGAGCAAGCTGTTAGTTAAAGCTGACAACATCCCAGGCTTTATTAGCATAGACATAGAGTACAAGAGCAAGGAGGTTATGTTGCAATTATCTAATATATTAGCTCAATCTCAGCTGGAATATTGCGTCCAGTCTAGACACCACATTTAAAGAAGGGTGAATAACATTAGAGAAACTACAAAAGAGCTGTGGTTCTGGTGATGAAGAGTTTCTGGCGTGAAGATAAATGGGAGAAGCTGTGCTGTTCTCCTTGGAGAAGAGAAGGCTGAGAGAAAATTCAATTGAAGTATTCACAATTATGAACAGTGTGTGCTTTAAACCATTGCTTCTACCTGAACATTGAGTGCTTAGCTTCGTGCCTTTGGGCGTCTGCACAAACCCCATGTCTGCTATTTTTCTCTATGTAATCATTTGAATTGAATTGACTTTATTGTCACATGTACTCCATATGCACTAGAGCACTTTCTTACTTACATCTTCATGTAGTAGACTCTCAAATTCAGCTCTCTGAACTGTGATGTCATCATTGTCCTAGAGAATGAGAATGTTGCTGTTTTATTAGAGAGAGACAATAAGTGGCAATTTTGACCTAAGAGTCAGATGCCTCAGGCAAGGGGTAAGTTTGGGAAAGTCGAATTTTTGTGGCGATTAAAGCTAATACAGGAATTGAGCCTGTGCTGTTGGAATCAGTCTGCATCACAAGGCAGCCATCCAGCTGCCTGAGCTAACCAAACCCCATGTAGCTTACTAGCATAGTCACTCAGACATTGTTGGTCATATGCTCGTTCTAGATAGGTATATTATTTTAACGGACACTTACAGACTCATGTGTCACTTGATTGTCATGATTTATATGAATCTCTTTATGCCACGTATGCTCCCAAGTTTCTTTCAACTTGACCCACATTATTCATTCTGTAGTTCTTATAATCATTAACATTGTTATTAGCATGATTATTATCATTATCACTATAGGCTCCATTATTGCTATCTGCCCTATTAAAGGGACAAATTATACAGGTTGAGATGATATGAAGCTGTGACTGGATATCCCAATCTGGTTCACTGGAGTTCCACAGCGATGATGGTGTTATATCGTATTTGGAATACTGGTACCATGCTACGTACTGTCCGATTCATATACATATTAGTTGTCCCATAATAATCATATTCAGATTAGAGATGACACTAAAGTCGGTGGAGTGGTGGACAGTGTGGAAGAATGTTGCAGGTTGCAGGGACACTTGGATAAACTGCAGAACTGGGATGAAAGGTGGCAAATGGAGTTCAATGCAGATAAATGTGAGGTGATTCACTTTGGGAAGAAAAATAGGAAGGCAGAATACTGGGTCATTGGAAAGATTCTTGGTAGTGTGGATGTGCAGAAAGTTCTTGGTGTCCCATGTACATAGATCCCTGAAAGTTGCCACCCAGGTTGATAGTGCTGTTAAAAAGGCTTACGGTGTGTCAGGTTTTATTGGTAGAGGGATTGAGTTCCAGAGCGGTGATGTCATGCTGCAACTGCACAAAACGCTAGTGCAGCCTCATTTGGAGTACTGTGTGTTGTTCTGGTCACCCCATTATAGGAAGAATGAGGAAGCATTGGAAAAGGTGCTGAGGAGATTTACCAGGATGTTGTCTGGTCTGGAGCGCAGGGCCTATGAAGAAAAGCTGAGGGACTTGGGTCTGTTCTCATTGGAGAGAAGGAGGCTAAGAGGGGATTTAATAGAGATATACAAGATGATCAGAGGATTAGATAGGGTAGACAGTGAGAGTTTTTTTCCGAGGATGATGACTTCAGCTTGTAGAAGGGGGCATAGCTACAAATTGAGGGGTGATAGATTTAAGACAGATGTCAGAGGCAGGTTCTTTACTCAAGAGAGTGGTAAGAGTATGGAACGCTCTGCCTGCCAACGTAGGTAACTCAGCCACATTAGGGGCATTTAAACAGTCCTTGGATAAGCATAAGGATGATGATGGGATAGTGTAGCGGGAGGGCTTAGATTAGGTTGGCGCAACATTGAGGGCCAAAGGGCCTGTTCTGCACTGTATTGTTCTATGTTGTATGTTCAGTCTCATTCCTTGGCTGAAGTAAGATCATGGCCTCGTGTTCCTCTTGAATTTCTCTTCAGGTATTCTGACAACACTAGATCTCAGTTGATCTGTTTGTCTGGGTTCCCATTGCTTAATCAGATTTTCAGTCCTGGCCTCAGAGTTGACATTTTTGCTTTCCCTGCTTTTGAAATTGTATCACCTCTGCTGCTTTTTGCTGCAGGATCTTTTTAGGTCATTCTGAGGTGTCCAGTATCAGAAGATGCCAGTGTGTTGCCATTTCAATTCACTCTATGTAATATCAAGAAAAAGCTGAATACATTGGATACAGCAAAGGCTATGAGCTCCAACAAGATCCCAACAATATTATTGAAGGCTTGAGATCCAGGACTAGGTGTGCTCCCAGACAAGTTGTTCCTGTACAACTACATCATTACCAATTACATGAAAAATTGCTGCATTGCCCAAGATACTGTTGCCTAGGATGGGGGAGTTCAAACCTAGACGGCATATTTTTAAGATAAGGAGAGAAAGGTTTAAAATGGACATGAGGGGCAACTTTTGTACATTGTGTGGTTTGTGTGAGGAAGTGGTGGATGCAGGTGCAGGTACAACTTGAAAAGACATTTGGATAAGTACATGAATAGGAAAGGATACGGGCAAAACACAGGCAAGTGGGGCTGTTTTATTTTGGGATTGTGGTGGGCATGGGTTAGTTGGACCAAAGGATCTGTTTCCGTGTTGTGTGGCTCTGATTCAAACACTGACTCACTACCCAAAAAGCAGGACAAATGCAAACTGGCCAATTACCACTTAAGGAACTTAATAGGCCTTTCCTAATACTGTAAATGTGGGAAGGCAGCAGGTAGACCATGTTCATCATTTTATGAATGATGTTACAACCAGATCCTGAGTGAAGTTTCCCAAGTTATTATGGATTCAAGTAGGATTGCTGAAATTGTCAAGGTCCCAGCTTTATTCACCTACTTTCCTTTCTTCATCCACCATCTTAGTTGTTTGCAATAAGTTTAACTTATGAAGGATCCCTCCTTTGTGGATATCTTTTTTGCAGAGTTAAAAAAAAAGCTATAATTTAAAATAAGCCAATTAAACCTGGCTGTCATGATTTTACAAATAATAAATTTATTAGATGGTAAAAACTTGAAAAGTAATAGCACAACACATCACACAGATCAGAAATAAGAAATAAATCCAAAATAAAGCTAACGATCTGAAAGTCACTCTCTGGATTGTTCATGAACAGTAGATAATGAAACATTGATAACTGAGCAGTCAGTTTCAATAATCTGTGCTTTGCAGGCTAGTAAAAATTCTTTTTTCCTGTTTTCTTTGACAGTGGCTGATGTACTTTTAGCAATTGCTAAAACATAACTTCCAAACCCACAACCACGACCATCCGGAAGGACAAGGGCAGCAGCTCACTGGCACACATGAGCACTTCAGTTCAAGAAAGCATTCTCTTCCATTCAAACACACAGGACTGAATTGGCAGTTAACCATTGTTCCAGAAAGGGGGAAATTACAAAGCATCTCTCTCACCCAAATTGTTGTATTTTCTCCTACTACATTCGCAGTCTCATGTAACCCTCCTGGAGATTATAGTTCAGTTTGTAATGCATTTCTCTTTTTTGAGATATTTTTGTCACGTTGTCAGGAGAAGCAGTCCAGGGTGTCTCACTCCAGAGAGCCATTGGATTTACATCCATAGTCACTTTGGCCATATGTCCTTCAATTCCAAAATGACAACTACTATGTGCCTATAAATGATCTGGGATTAGAATCTGTAGTCAGGACAGTGATAACCCAAGAAAATTCTGTCCATTGAATTTACAGCACAGAAACTTGTCATAATACAGAGGTGAATTCAGTAAAAAGGATATTAGAAGATCATCCAGAGAATATGACCACAAGATTAGTAGGCAAAATATTGGAAAAATAAAAATTCATTAATAAACACATAAATTGTAAAAGCATAGATATAGGAATTATGGGGCTAAGGTCACTACTCATTTCTAACTCTGGAATAACAGCTTGTGTTTTTGTGATTGTCAATCTCTGCCTATTTGAGCTAAACCGCTGTTGACGCACTTGTCCATACCTTTGTTAAACTTTTAGGTACGACAGCAACAAAGGGATTCCTGACAGCCCTCTCACATGCTACCCTTTGTGAGCCTGATCCAAAACTCTGCTAATCATGTTCTAACTTGCACAAGTTCCTAAATTGACAATATTTGGGTCTGGTTAAAAATCCTGACCTGTAAAATTTACATCCTAGCTTTCATATCCCTCCCTAGCCTCACCACTGGCTATCCCTGTCATCGCGGTCAGCTCCACAAATCTCAGAGACATTTGGACTCCAGTAAATTTTGCATCCCAATGATCACTCTCTTGAGCTGCCAATTCCCAAAACTCAGGAATTCCAGTCTCTCTTTCCTCCTTCACCCTTACATTTATGCCAGATTGTGGCTTGGCATCAAACTCTGTTTTCTTATGTCATATGAAGAGTTTTGAAACATTTTAATATCACAAAGTCATTACAGAAAAGATTTACAAGAATTTTGCTAGATTTGGAGGGTTTGAGGTACAGGGAGAGGTTGAATAGGCTGGGGTTTTTTTCCCTGGTGCATTGGAGCCTGCAGGGTGACCTTATAGAAGTTTATAAAATCATGAGGGGAATGGATAGGGTCAATAGCCAAGGTCTTTCCCCCTGGGGTCAGAGATTCCAAAGCCAGAGGGCATAGTTTCAAGGTGAGAGGGGAAAGATTTAAAAAGGATCCCAGGGCAAGTTTTTCACGCAGGGGATTGTGCATGTATGGAATGAGCTGCCAGAGGAAGTGGTGGAGGCTGGTACAATTACAACAGTTGAAAGACATCTGGATGGGTATATAAATAGGAAGGCTTTAGAGGGAGAGAGATAATGGGAACTGCAGATGCTGGAGATTCCAAGATAATAAAATGTGAGGCTGGATGAACACAGCAGGCCAAGCAGCATCTCAGGAGCACAAAAGCTGACGTTTCGGGCCTAGACCCTTCATCAGAGAGGGGGATGGGGGGAGGGAACTGGAATAAATAGGGAGAGAGGGGGAGGCGGACCGAAGATGGAGAGTAAAGAAGATAGGTGGAGAAGGTGTGGGTGGGGAGGTAGGGAGGGGATAGGTCAGTCCAGGGAAGACGGACAGGTCAAGGAGGTGGGATGAGGTTAGTAGGTAGCTGGGGGTGCGGCTTGGGGTGGGAGGAAGGGATGGGTGAGAGGAAGAACCGGTTAGGGAGGCAGAGACAGGTTGGACTGGTTTTGGGATGCAGTGGGTGGGGGGGAAGAGCTGGGCTGGTTGTGTGGTGCAGTGGGGGGAGGGGATGAACTGGGCTGGTTTAGGGATGCAGTGGGGGAAGGGGAGATTTTGAAACTGGTGAAGTCCACATTGATACCATATGGCTGCAGGGTTCCCAGGCGGAATATGAGTTGCTGTTCCTGCAACCTTCGGGTGGCATCATTGTGGCAGTGCAGGAGGCCCATGATGGACATGTCATCAAGAGAATGGGAGGGGGAGTGGAAATGGTTTGCGACTGGGAGGTGCAGTTGTTTGTTGCGAACTGAGCGGAGGTGTTCTGCAAAGCGGTCCCCAAGCCTCCGCTTGGTTTCCCCAATGTAGAGAAAGCCGCACCGGGTACAGTGGATGCAGTATACCACATTGGCAGATGTGCAGGTGAACCTCTGCTTAATGTGGAATGTCATCTTGGGGCCTGGGATGGGGGTGAGGGAGGAGGTGTGGGGACAAGTGTAGCATTTCCTGCGGTTGCAGGGGAAGGTGCCGGGTGTGGTGGGGTTGGAGGGCAGTGTGGAGCGAACAAGGGAGTCACGGAGAGAGTGGTCTCTCCGGAAAGCAGACAGGGGTGGGGATGGAAAAATGTCTTGGGTGGTGGGGTCGGATTGTAAATGGCGGAAGTGTCGGAGGATAATGCGTTGTATCCGGAGGTTGGTAGGGTGGTGTGTGAGAACGAGGGGGATCCTCTTGGGGCGGTTGTGGCGGGGGCGGGGTGTGAGGGATGTGTCGCGGGAAATGCGGGAGACTTTAGAGGGATACGGGCCAAATGCTGGCAAATGGGAGTAGACTAATTTCGGAATTCTGGCCAACATGAATGAGTTTTGCCAAAGGCTCTGTTTCCGTGCTGCACATCTCTATGACTCTATACAAACTCAAGTTGCTGTGTCATAAACTGTTCTCAGTAAGAGAAAAATGTTCAGAATTTTTGTTGGCAAATTTTGGAAGGGAAGTGTTTCCTCATTCAAAAAATGTTCAGTATATGAACGAGATTTATGAGTAGCAAAAATAAAAATGGATATGCTAAGATGGGATGAACAAACTTCTCCTTTCATATTGTCTAGTGATCACGTTCTGAGAAAACACTTATTCTACAGTTAGTAATAATGATGAATGTGCTGGTGAATCAACAGTGAGAGCTGCTCAGCACTCTGTCAACAGGAACCTCATGCTTCAAGCGAACTGGAGTAAGAAATTTCTGGTGACATGTAACAACAAGCAGGAGAATGAGCTGAAACTGAAACATGCAAATCCTGGCACAACAACAAACAGCTAGTAAAGATAAGCCAGCAGCAGTCTAGCCCCATGTGATCTCCACACGGCAGGTGGCTGACGGATAAATATGAAGCGAGCCTTATTATCTTGGGGCTAAAGGTCCTTAAAATCAATTTGTGCTGCAACGTACTAAGGTCATTACCAGACTGTGAATTTTTTTGCCTAGTTTGAATATGTTTAGGTTGAATGGTCCTTTTAATAAATATGATTGGTAAGGAAAACTGAAAACAAGTACAGTATATTGTACATTTAATCATTTCACTAACTCCTGTATTGTTTTTACCTCATTTAAACGGATACATTGGTTCTGATATTTATCCAGAGGTTGGGGGGGGAGGTGCAAAGGATTGCCAGAAAGAGTTGAAAAACCCCTTGAGCCCAAGGACAAGGAAGTGCTGACAAAACTCCAGCAGCAGCAGCATTTTATATATTTTCTCTTCCCTTTCATACCTGGCAGCCTGCCAAATCGAGGGGTTGGCCAGCTGGCAGCCTGGAAAATTAATGGGAAGAGGCCTCAGCAAGGGATCCTGATAATCAGGCATCACAAAACTCAATGCCATAAAAATGGTAACGGATGTATATCTGAACGGTTGAGGTTACTTTCCCAGTGCTTTGGATTTTTAACCCCTGCTGGCCCTCCCATATCCTTGGTGGAGGCTTAACACCGAGGTCAATACTTCCTGTTCAAATCCTATTTAGCTTTTCAAATAGTAAACCTTGTTATAGGAGGACATTTGGACAGATACATGAAAAGGAAAGGTTTGGAGGGATACGGGCCAAATGCAGGCAAGTGGGACCAGTTTAGTTTGGGAGGCCTGGTAGCGTTGGACGACTTGGACTGAATCAATAAATGTGGAGCTGGAAAAGCACAACAGGTCAGGCAACATCCAAGGAGCAAGAAAGTCAATGTTTTGGCCTAAAACCCTCCTGATGAAGGATTTCGGCCTGAAACATTGGCTTACCTGCTCCTCGGATGCTGACTGACCTGCTGTACTTTTCCAGCTCCACATTTATTGATCCTAGCTTCCAACATCTGCAGACCTTACTGTGTCCAAACTGGACTAAAGGGTCTATTTCCCTGCTGTATGACTCTATAAGTTAATCTTAAATAGCAGAAATGCAACTGCTACGATAGATCTTGCTTTCAGTTTGTAAAACAGTAGTCTGAATTTTATTAAAAGTCGACCAAGTGTCAGTTGTGGAGTTTTGTGAAGGAGTTCTCTATGAACTTTAACGCGTTTTCTCGAGTTATTCTCCACCTCATTAGCTATGCATCATGGCTCCATGGTGCCCTGCTTATGCTATCATTCACTCAGCAGGAGCAGAAACTCTCATGACTGCCAGGATTTGTGGGGCCAGCACCAGATTTAAAGCCCAGCCGCACACCACAGGGACTGTCAGCCTGGACTGCCCTTAACATTGCACACATTTGGAGTGGTACTAGAAAGAAAAGTGTCTGAGGGCACATAGGGGTCAAGGGACATCATCACAAATACACATTCATGGTGCATGTTCATGAATGCTTTATTATTTCACATCATCACTTATCTGGTTGAATTTATTGTGACTTCAGCTCCACATAGGGATGGGCATCCTTCATATTGTCTAATCCTCGAACTCTGTCCAAGGGGCAGCTACCTTTTCACTCACAAAAGCATTGTATAACATAATCTTATTGTTCACTGTTAGAGTATCACATACAGGAGAGCCTTCAAAGGGGTGAAAACTTATATTCAATAACAGCAAAAGTGAAGAAGAAACAAACAACGAAAAGCTACAGAGACAACAAGGTGTAGAACTGGATGAACACAGCAGGCCAAGCAACATCAGAGGAGCAGGAAAGCTGACGTTTCAGGCTGAGACCCTTCTTCAGAAATGGAGGAGGGCAAAGGGTTTCTGAAATAAATAGGGAGAGAGAAGGAGGCAGATAGAAGATGAATAGAGGAGAAGGTAGGTGGCAAGGAGACAGACAGGTCAAAGAGTTGGGGATGGAGCCAGTAAAGGTGAGTGTAGATGGGGAGAGATAGGGAGGGGATAGGTCAGTCCAGGGAGGACGGATAGATCAAGGGGGCGGGATGAGTTTAGTAGGTAGGAGACGGGGATGGGGATGCAACCTTCGGGTAGCATCGTTGTGGCACTGCAGAAGGCCCAGGATGGGCATGCCGTCTGAGGAGTGGGAGGGGGAATTGAAATGGTTTGCGACTGGGAGGTGCAGTTGTTTAGTGCAAATCAAGCATAGATGTTCTGCAAAGTGGTCACCAAGCCTCCTCTTGGTTTCCCCAATGCAGAGGAGGCCACAACGGGAACAGTGGTTGCAGTATACCACATTAGCAGATGTGCAGGTGAACAATGCGAGGTTTTGCACTGTGGAAAAAAGAATACAGGCACGGACTATTTTCTAAATGGCGAGAAAATTCGTAAAGCAGAAGTACAAATGGATCTGAGAGTGTTGGTCCAGCATTCTCTAAAATTTAACTTAAGGTAGAGTCCGTGATTAAGAAAGCGAATGTAATGTTGCTGTTTATCTCAATTGGGTTGGAATATAAAAACAGCGATGTGCTTCTGAGACTTTATAAAGCTCTAGTTAGGCCCCATTTGGAATACTCTGTCCAATTTTGGGCCCCACATTTCAGGAAGGACATACTGGCCCTGGAGAGTGTCCAGCGGAGATTCACACGGATGATCCCTGGAATGGTAGGTTTAACGTACAAGGAACGGCTAAGGATCCTGGGATTGTATTCATTAGAGTTTAGAAGGTTGAGGGGTGGTCTAATAGAAACTTACAAGATAATGTATGGCTTAGAAAGGCTGGATGCTGGGAAGTTGTTTCATTTAGGCGGGGAGACTAGGACCCGTGGGCACAGCCTTAGAATTAGAGGAGGTAAATTTAAAATAGAAATGAGGAGACATTTCTTCAGCCAGAGAGTGGTGGGCTTGTGGAATTCATTGCCACGGAGCGCAGTGGAGGCTGGGACGTTAGATGCCTTCAAAGCAGAGATCGATAAATTCTTGATCTCACAAGGAATCAGCGGCTACGGGGAGAGTGCAGGGAAGTGGAGTTGAAATGCCTATCAACCATGATTTAAATGGCAGAGTGGACTCGATGGGCCGAATGGCCTTACTTCCACTCCTATGTCTTATGGTCTTATGGTCTGATCTACCTGATGTGGAAGGTCTTCTTGGGGCCTGGGATGGGGTTGAGGGGGAAGCTGTAGGGGCAGGTATAGCACTTCCTGTGGTTGCAGGGAAAAGTGCCGGGTATGGTGGGGCTGGAGGGGATTGTGGAGCAGACAAGGGAGTCATGGAGAGAGTGGTCCCTCCGGAAGGCAGATAAGGGTGGGGAGGGAAAAATGTCTTTGGTGATGGGGCCCCACCTCAAGCCCCACCCCCATCTCCTACCTACTAACCTCACCCCACCCCCTTGACCTGTTCGTCCTCCCTGGACTGACCTATCTCCTCCCTATCTCCCCACCTATACTCACCTTTTCTGGCTCCATCCCCATCTCTTTGAGCTGTCTGACTCCTCTCCACCTACCTTTTCCTCTATCCATCTTCTATCCGCCTTTCCATCTCACCCTATTTATTTCAGAACTCCCTTCCCCTCCCCCATTTCTGAAGAAGGGTCTAGGCCCGAAATGTCAGCCTTCCTGCTCCTCTGATGCTGCTTGGCCGGCTGTGTTCGTCCAGCTCCACACCTTGTTAACTCGTCTCATTTGCCTGTATTTAGCCCATATCCCCCTAAACCGTTCACATTTGTGTATCTGTACAAATAACTTTTAAATGGTGTAACCATACCTGTATCTAACACTTCCTCAGGCAGTTCATTCTACATGCGGACCACTCTCTGTGTAAAAAAGTTGGCCCTTATGTCCCTTTTAAATCTTTCTCCTCTCACCTTAAAATTATGCCCTCCAGCTTTGAATTCCCGCACCTTGGGAAAAAAAATTCTTTGCTATTCACCTTATCTCTGCCCCTCATGATTTTTTAAATCTCTCTAAGGTAATCCTTCAACCTCCAAAGCTCCACTGAAAGAAGTCCCAGTCTATTTAACCTCAGCTTATAACTCAAACCCTACAGCCCTGGAAACATCCTTCTGAATCTTTTCTGCATCCTCTCCAATTTAATAATATCCTTCCTATAGCAGGGCAACCAGGACTGTACACAGTACTCCAAAAGTGGCCTAACCAACGTCCTGTATAACTGCAAATGACATCCCAACTTTTATACTCAATGTTTTGAGCAATGAAGGCAAACTTGCTAAATGCCTTCTTCACTGCCCTGTCGACCTGTACCACAATTTTCAAACAGCTGTGCACCTGAACCCATATGTCTCTGCATTAGAAAACACTCTCCAGTGGCCTACAATTTACTGTGTAGCTCCTGCCATTGCTCGCCTTACCAAAATGCAACATCTCACATTTATCTAAATTAAACTTCACCCGCCACTCCTCAGCCCATTAGCCCAATTGATCAAGATCCTTTTGTACTCTTTTAACCTTCCTCACTGTCTACTATATTTGGTGTCATCCACAAACATGCTTCCTACAGTAATGAGCTGAAGTTACCAAGTACCCATTCTGACTTGCAAGTCAGGAATTATTGCTGAGGAAAGGTCACTGGACCAGAAATGTTAACTCTGATTTGTCTCCACAGGAACTGCCAGACCTGAAGAGCTTTTCCAGCAATTTCTGTTTGTGTTAACAAAGTGTGGAGCTGGATGAACACAGCAGGCCAAACAAGATGCTGCTTGGCCTGCTGTGTTCATCTAGTTCCACACTTTGTTATCACGGATTCTCCAGCATCTGCAGTTCCCATTATCTCTGATCACAATTTCTGTTAGTGTTACAGCATCCACATTTCTTTCAGTTTTTGTCCAAGAATTGTTACTGTCTACTTTCCATCCAGCACTAGGGAGATTAAGACACTGCGCATCAATGTAGTGAGATTAGGCACTAATAGAATGCAAATACATACAAGCAGCTCACTTGAGTCAGATTCTTGTCATACTGTTCAAACTTTAGTTGCAAAATGGAACCTTTCCTTCTCAATAATAAGAAGTTCATTTTCTGATTTTGCCTTATTCTCCCAGCTCATCATTCCCAGTCACTGAAATAAAGCCTCCATTTAAATATTACATAGATCATAACATTTGAAAATACAAATGAAGAAAAATATCTGCTGTGTTGCAAGCATCAGCTTTATAAATATGGATGAATAAAGGGGCCATTCCTTGCAACTGCACCATTTTATAATATTTTACAGATAAAAATAACAGTAGCACATGAAACTCCTTGGTGTAAAATCAGCTGACTTCATCCATTCTACTGAAGCCTGTGCTCTTGTCCAAATGCTAATCCACAACCTACTTGCTGCATGTGCTCATGCAGTTGGTTTCAAAGTATATGATAGACAATGGTAATTCTTTCTCATTCATTTGCTAGGTGATTGAATTTCCTGGACACTACGTGATACATTAACAATAGTGAATGATTTGCTTTCAAATCTATCACAGTTTCCGAAAGGCAGGCAGATGTGATATGGTTGACCATTTCAATTAGAAGTGTAAATATTTAATACTTTAGTTATTTCATTCTTTTTCAGTGTTCCTGCTCTAATTATGACTATATTCGCCATGGCCTAGTGACTAGAACTCTCACCTCTAAGTCAGGAGGTTGTGGATTCAAGCCTGAATCTAGAAGTTTGAATTGGTGATACTGCTTTGAGATGAGACACTAAACTGAGACTGTTTTCCCTCCCAACTGCATGTAATAGATTCCAGGATTGTGTTTTGAAGAAGTGTAGTGGGGTTACCCCTGGTGCCCAGGCCAATATTACACCTCAACTGCAAGAGAGAAACAGGCTATCTGGTTGTTATCCCATTGATACTTGGGGTTGCTTGTTGTGCATAAATTGGTGCATTCAGGACAACAGTGTCAAAGTATTTTCACACCTGTGGGACATGGCAAAAATGTAAAAGGTGCTATATAAATGCAAGTTTTTCCTTTCTTCTTTTAGGATAATGATGACTCTCCGGTACTAAGTTGTGTACATAGATATGTAAATAGTTTTAGGCAACCACAAGTCAAGAATTTTACTTCTGTGCTCCCACAATCAAAGATGTTCCATGGGAGAGCCATGGCCCAGTGAGTGAGAAATAAAATGTCTCCTCCAGAATATTATCAATCTCAACGGTCAGCATCAACATTGACATTATTCTCCAAATCTATGCTTTACTGAATGTATCAGGGAAAAGCGATGAGGAATGGAGCCCTGGCTAAATGTTTGGTAAAATCATGTTGTAAAGAATTATCCCTGTCACAACTAACCATTTAAGAGCATATTGTAAGATGTTTTCCTAAACCTACTGGATTTATTGAGGTTTGGCTTTGTTTCCCTTTTAATTAGTTGTTGTATTCCACCAAATTAAAAAGATGAGCTTTTGAATAATTCTTTCCAGGTTCCTGTATTGTGAAGCATAAAACTACGGCTTCAGACTTTTTTTTAACCTTGATTAAACAGATTCTATTTATACACAATTGAACCAATCTAAAATAGTTATGCTTCTATGTGCATGCAGTACATTGGATCATATCAGTTCCATCTGCTGCAACAGATTATAAACTAAAATGTGCAGTGCTAGAATAAATGCTGAAAAACAAACATCACATCGTTTGAATTGACTGTTTAAGCAAACGGAGGGCCTCTGTGAATTGTATAATTTTATGACTTTTTTATTATCATTTCTGCAGCTGTTCAAACATTCAAGGATGATATAATAAGTGATACAGTATAAAAATATACAGAAAAACAGCAAACAGAAATATTTCCACAAAGCCCTACAGGTCCCTTCTTTCTCTTGAAGACTGATCTGAGCACTGCATTGGCACCTTTGTGTGGATTCACATACTGTGGCTTGAATCATGTCATCTCTATTCAACTCTAACAATGGCAATTTAGACTCCTACAGTGCTACTTGCATAAACTGTGCTTTACAAGACAAGTGAACGACAGTAAACATCAAAGCAGGCAGGAAAGTGTAAATTTGGGGTGTGCAAATGAAGGCACACTCGAAGAGGTGGGCATTGAGGACCTTTTCTGAAAAGCATTGTCAGTAACAACAAGCCTCTCGAACTGAGTTCCGAGGAGTTCCTGTAATATAGGAAGAAGTGAAATGTGAGATAATATCAGTTCCGAAGGAGAAATAAATTTTGTAACATATGGCAGAGGAAATCAGGAAGAAAAATGCAGTAAGGTCGTGCGAGATTTGAAAGTAAAGACAAAGACAAACTGCTAAATTATATGAGTTCTTGAAGTTTACTGGGCCAGAATAATTGAAGTGCTGGAATTTCTGCTAGTGATTTTCAATCAATTGTAATTTGAGAAGAGTGGAGGCTTCATATAAGAATCTGTGGGTTGAACCTCAAGGTCACATTCAGATGGTGTTTAAGTAACAGTGTAGAGTGGTCAGGGAACATTATCATAGAGGCAACACTGTCAGCACTATTAATGCTGCAGCAGTTTAAGGAGAAAGCCCACTTCTACCTTCCCAGAGAAACTAAGCCAGAATCTCCCACATCTTCCGAACAAATTTAGGAAGAATGGAAGAAATATGTTGTGGAAATAGCGGATGAGGGGTAGACAGTTCACCAATGTCCTCCACTTGTCTGTCATTAACTGGCGTGGTAGCTAGGCAGATTGTTGGAGTGTCCACATGCTGTCTTTTCACATTTGCGTTTGGTCTGCAAATGATCTAACGTAATCTACGCTGTTCGGTGAAGCACCAAGAATGAGGGACAGAAAGACAACATTAAAAAAAGAAGGGGCTGTCCCTGATAACAGAGTCATAGCAGCTGGCTCATTGGCAACAGCTATCATATTCAGTGGGGATTGAAAGAATACAAGTATAGAAATGGATTCAACCAAATAGATTTAAAAAAAGAATCCAGATTCTGGAAACACAATTGACTCAGTCAAAATCCCTCCAGTCAGAAGCTCAATTACAGTTGGTGGTCAGCCTGATCTCTCATTGCTACTCCTGGTATGATAACCTGAATAAAAAGACCCAATTTAATAATCCACAGATGGTTTTGTTTGCACTGAACAGGAGGAACGGAACCAGAGCAGAAGGGGGAACTTAAACATAAATACAGTTTTGAGAATGGCTGACAGCATTGGGCCTGTTGACTAATGGTGGAGAATACCAGACCACAAACCTCCAGGTCAGAAGATATGATAGATTCCATCTCATCCCACTCCACACCTCCATCAACTCCAAGTAAAACAGTTGACTTACTAAATTGGACCTTCCAATCTCAAGCTCGAGGCCCAATAGAACCTTTGACAGACACTCTTGTGCCTAGTTTCTTTAAATTGCAGGAAGAAGAAAATGATGCCAATGGGCTGAAATCTTGTACTCAACAAGCTTAGAATCATACCTTTGGGGAAGTATGACAAATTCCAACATGGTATTAGTGAGAAGCGTGGAGATCTGGCAAAATTGTTTTGCAAGAAATCATTGAATATTTAGAAGCAGTTTAATCTCAGGAAGAACTCAGCGTCAGAAGAGTAAGAGTATAGTGATTATATAACAGTGGAGGAGGATAATATATCATTATATTAGTGGATAAATAACCCAGAGGTCTGGGCTATTAATCTGGACAATTGAATTCTACCATGAGCTTGATGACTAACTACAACCTGAAATGGTTCAGCATGTCACTCAGTATTGTTAAAGTTGGCACGATTTACTGCACCAATTTCAAGGATCTGGCTCATCAATACAGTTCCAAAGCTATTTAGAGATGAGCCTACCTATGGTCATAAATAAGATCTGGTAACTATGAAGGAAGTGTGCGTGCTGGATGATTAAGATTGGGTCCTGAATATTGAGGATTATGTGACATTCAAAAAGAATAAGAAACTAGGTAAAAGTGTAAAGGTAGCACTTTTGGTGAAGCATGGCATTTAGAGATGACCTCGGTTCTGGAGATAAGGGTGTCTGGGTGGAGATGAGGAATAGTTGGGGGAAAAAGGTCAGGGAGAGATCATGGAAGAGTCATGGGAGGGATGTACAAGCTTGTTAATGATAATATAATTAAAGATGAAGTATACAGAAAGAAATATTGGTTGCACGTGTTAAAAGCACGTCAATAATCATGGATGATTTTAATTGACATAAAGTTAAATAATCAGAAAACCTGGATGTGGAGTTCATTGAACACTTTTGTGATAATTTCTCAGGGCAGCATATTCTGGAATCAAACAGATAACAGGCTAGAGGATAGATCAATGCAGATACAGTGGCAGATATTTAAGGGGATATTTTAGAACGTTTACAATAAGTGTATTCCCACTAGAAAGAAAAATTCTAAGGGGCATATGCAGTATCCCTGGTTAATTAAAGAAATTAAGAAAAAACATTGAACAGAAATATAAAGGATAGAATTGCACAAACAGGACAGGGAGGTCAGATGATTTGACAAACTGTGAACAATGACTAAACGCTTAATCAGGATGAAGAAATAAAAATACGACAGGAAGCTAGGTGGAATGTAAAATAGATAGCAAGCTTTTCTGCAAGTTTTTGAGAAGGAAAAGAACAAGTAAAGTGAGTGTTAATTGCCTAGAGAGAGCGAATGGGGCATTCATAGTATATAATAATGAAATGGCAGTTGAAACAAACATATATTTTGCTCTGTTTTTACGATACAGGATTCTAAAAAAAAACTTCAGTTAGAGCGGTAAGTCAGGAGGTGGAAGGCAAGGAGGAATTTGGTGAGATTACAATCATAGGGAGTGATCCTTAACAATCCGATGGCTCTGTAGCGGCTAATGTAGAAGCAGATGACTTGGCGTTAAGTTTCCAAAATATGCTAGATTCTGGAAAGGTTCCATCAGGCTAGAAAGTACCAAATGTAACCCCTCAATTCAAGAAGGGAGGGAGGCGGAAGACAATATAAACATTAGACTAGTTAACTTCATGCTGGTCATGGAAAGGGCGTGAGAATGGATCATTAGGAGTTCATAGCTAGGGAGTTAGAAAAACTTGAGGTAATCAGAAGGAGTCAGAATATTTTAGTGGAAGGCAAACCATGTTTAGACAACTTATTAGAGCTCTTTGAAGGAGTAACATTTGCTGTGGATAAAGGGAGTCTGTGGGTAAACTGATTTTGGATTTCTAGAAGGCATTTACCAAGGTGGCACAGCAAAGATTGTTGCAGAAAGTTGAAACTCATGATGTAAATACTAACATAGTTGCATGGGTAACAAATTGGCTGGCTGGCAGAAAAAAGACAAATGCATTTGAAGGGGGTTAAAATTGTTACAGAGATAGTAGGAACTGCCGATGCTGAAGAATCTGAGATAACACGGTATAGAGCTGGATGAACACAGCAGGCCAAGCAGCATCAGAGGGGCAGGAAAGCTGACGTTTTGGGTCTGGACTCTTCTTCAGGACACCTCACCCCTCACCCCCATCCCAGGCCCCAAGAAGACATTCCACATCAAGCAAATGTTCACCTGCACATCTGCTAATGTGGTATACTGTATCCGCTGTTGCCGTTGTGGCCCCCTCTACACCAGGGAAATCAAACGAAGGCTTGGGGACCGCTTTCTGGAACACCTACACATGGTTCACAACAAACAACTGCACTTCCCAGTCGTGAATCATTTCAACTCCCCCTCCCACTCCTTGGACGACATGTCCATCCTGGGCCTCCTGCATTGCCATAATGATGCCAGTCAAAAGCCGTAGGAACAGCATCTCATATTTTGCTTGGGAGCCCTGCAACCCAAGGGTATCAATATGGACTCACAAGCTTCAAAATCTCCTCTGCCCCGACTGCATCCCAAAACTAGCCCAGCTTGTCTCCGCCTCCCTAACCATTCCTCCCATCTCAAGCCCCACTCCCATTTCCTACCCACTAACCTCATCCGGCCTCCTTGACCTGTCCATCCTCCCTGGACTGACGTATCCCCTCCCTAACTCTCCACCTACATTCACCTTTAATGACTCCAACCCCGCCTCTTTGACCTGTCTGTCTCCTCGCCACCTTTCTTCTCCTTTATCCATCTTCTATCCGCCTCCCGCCTCTCCCTATTTATTTCAGAATCCCCTTTCCCTCCCCCATTTCTGAAGATGAGTCTTGACCCGAAACATCAGCTTTCCTGCTCCTCTGATGCTTAGCCTGCTGTGTTCATCCAGCTCTACACCGTGTTATCTTAGTGCATGTGAAGGGGTCTTTTTCAGATTGACAGGACATAACGGGTAGTGTGCCATAGGGATCCGTGAGTTAGATTAGGGGAGTTAAGGCATGGTAGCTAAATTTGCAGGTGACACAAGTAATTGAGTGGTAGCCCTGAGAATGTGGAGTTCCAGGGAGAGTGTAAAAGATCATTGTCTTTCTTGCTGCACTGCTGTGCATTCTGTTAACTTCAAGCACAGCACTGACTTGGATCCTTATCTGTGTCCAAGCTGGTAAAGTCTGGCCGCACGGCCACATTTGGCAGTCTGAGAAAACGGGATGGCCTTCTTCACCACTTGCAAGCATTTCCAGGTCCCTGTTTACTAATCCTGAGAACAAACGTCAATGACCAGTCATAGACACAGAAAATGTGAGAGTAACTCAGCAGGTCTGACAGCATCTGTGAAGTGAGAAACAGAGTTAACTTCCAATGTGACTCTTCGACAGAACCAAAAGAAAAATCATTCAAGTCTGGAACTGTTCATTCTCTTCCTTCCTTCACAGATGTTACCAGACCTATTGGGGTTTTCTAGCACATTCGACATTTATTTTAAGATCTCTAGCATCTGCAGTATTTTGCTTCTACGATAGAAGTAGAGATAGGAAAACAGTTCAACGACCTTTGTTCGAACACGACGCCAATGATATTGGCAGGCATAAACTATCCCGAGACAAATTGACATAATGACATTGTAATTGGTCAACATAGGAATTTATACTTTTTTGCCTTCAAGAGCTTCCTGGACCAATAGATTTCTATTCTATTAGAGAGAACTTTTGTTTGATTTGGCACTGGGAAATAAACAGTGGAAAATAATTAATGTGACAGTAGGAGAATACTTTAAAACCATAACAATAATATAGAGCCATAGAGATGTACAGCACAGAAATAGACTCTTCAGTCAAACTTGTCCACACCGACCAGATATCCTATATAAATGTAGTCCGATTTCTGGCATTTGGCCCACATCCCTCTAAACCCGTCCTATTCAGATACCCATCCAGATGCCTTTTGAACGCTGTAATTGTACCAGCCTCCACCATTTCCCCTGGCAGCTCATTCCATATATGCACCACCCTCTGCATGAAAATAAAATGCCACTTATGTCCCTTTGAAATCTTTCCCTTCTCACCTTAAACCTATGCCCTGTAGTTTTGGATTCCTGCACCCCAGGGAAAAGAACTTGACTATTTACCCTATCCATGCCCCTCATGTTTTTGTGAACCTCTACAAGGTCACCCTTCAGCCTCTGATGCTCCAGGGAAAATAGACCCAGCCTAATCTGCCTCTCCCTATAGGTCACCCTCTCCAACCCTGGTGACATCCTTGTAAATCTTCTCTGAACCCTCTCCAGGTTCACATCATTCCTATAGCAGGAAGACCAGAGTTGCACACAATGCTCAAAAAGTGGTCAAACCCATGTCCTGTACAGCTGTAATATGACCTTCCAACTCCTATGCTCAATGCACTGACAAATAAAAGCAAGCATACCAAATTCCTTCTTCACTATCCCCTAACTACCTGAGACTCCACTTTCAAGAAACTATGAGCCTGTACTCCATAGAACATAAGAACTTAAGAACTAGGAGCAGAAGTAGGCATCTGGCCCTTTGAGGCTGCCCCGCCATTTAATAAGATCATGGCAAATCTTTGAGACTCAGCTCCACTTACCCGCCCAGTCACCATAACCCTTAATTCCTAAACAAAGTCTCTTTGTTCAGCAACACTCCCTAAGAGCTTACCATCAAGTGTATCAGTTCTGCCCTGGTTTGCCTTTCCAAAATGCAGCACCTCACATTTTTCTTTGTTAAACTCCATCTGCCTGTCCTCAGCCCATTTGCCCATCTGACCAACGTCTCATTTTACTCTGAGGTAACTTCCTTTGCTGTTCACTACACCTCCACTGTTCAATTCAATATAAAAGTGAGAAAGGATAATGAAGAATTGAGGATAAAGGTTCTGGATTTAATACAAAGGAACATTCAATGATATTGACAAAGCGTTTGGCTCAAACTAATTAGGCAAACAAGTGAACAGACAAGATGATAGATTATCAGAGGTGAATCTTCAAATATGAGCTACATAAGAGTACAAAATAATTATAATTGTCTCATTTAAAAGGGAGCAGCATTAAAGTATTGAGCTCTGTGAATAAACAGAGAATTGCCTTCTGCTGGAGTTCTCTTGATTTCTCGCATAATTTTGGCAGCTGATCAACAGAACTCTTGCTGAAGTTGACATAAACAACTCGGAGCAGTTTCTATCTCTGGGGAGTCTTCTTATCTGCCGACATTACAGTGTAAGATCCGGCAATTAGATCTAAATTTAAACACAAAAAACGGCACGGTTAACAACACTAAAGACAATCATAAAGAAGATAGAAAGTAGACTTTGTGAAAATGAAGATGTAAAGGGCAAAGAGGGAATCTGAAAGGTAGCAGTAACTGTTTTCAGCACACAAAGTGAATGGATACTAAAATAGATTGTAAGACCATTCAGGTCAACAGGCAATAAAATCAGACTAAATGTAAAATAGGCAATGAATCCCACCCCATTAGTTTTCTAGAAAGTAGTCTCGTAACTGATCTGGCATAGACTGGGATTTAAGTTCCTGGTCTATCTGATTGGAGTGTTGTTCAGGTTTAGTGATTCAAAGGTTCTCACTGCTGTTTAGTAAAGCTATTCAGCATTTCTAAGATTTTTTTTGTATTTTTTTTGCACAGTTCACAGGGCAGCAGGTGTTTCTGGTGAAGTGCATGTAGAGGTCGAAGCTTGCAGCAATAAGCCAGGCTATTGACATCATATCTGTTCAGCGCTCTTCTAAACTGTAAACAGTCATGTGAATCCTTTTTTTGTTGTATGGAAACTATTTCACACTGAAATTATTAAGTATTATATGAAGTAGAATATGGCCATTTATAGAAGGGCGCAATGTTTGTTAGCTTTTCCATCTCAATAAATTGAATAGCTGGTCGATCTCCCATGACACTGCCAATACCATTACTTTATTAGGAAAAGAATGTTTCACTACTTACTGTTCTTCTGCCGAGATGCAGCTATGTTAGATGAAGTCACAAAATTATACGTCTTAGGATTTATTCATGTCTGCCTCATCCAATCTCCTGAGCCAGATCTCCTTTCCAAATTGTACTGTGTCTCCTACCTCTGTCTTCTGTCAAAAATTCCTGCCATCCAATTCATTACCCAGGCCATCATTTCCCATTCTTCTTTGAGAATATCTTCATTCTACTTCACCAAGACTGTCCTGATAAATCACATCAATAATAATTTTTGAGATTCTGATCAAGCTAACAACCATCTATGTCCTTGCCCTGACAATTAGTTTGATAAAGTTGTTCACTCCATCCTCCATCGCTATCTTTTCTTGTGGTCAAGCTCAGTGGAACAGCATGATTTTTGTTCCACAGTCAAATAGCCCAATTAAACAAGCACTTTGTGGTCATCTAGCTATGTTCTAACATACAGTGCTTGGCCACTGTCCTTTCTTTGCAACTCTATTTTATTTGAGGGAACAATTCAGTTTTAATTTGTTCTATAATGCAACCGGACCCTGTTATTACCATAAGATCTCAATCATTGCTTTTATCCAAATTCAGCTCTTTCAGTCTGGTCTGGCAATGTTGGCAATATCATGCTCACACCACATCCCATTCACCCATCACCCAACTCCTCTTTGACATATATTAGCCTTTAGTGTGGAAGTGACTTGATTTTGAAATTCCTGTTCTTCTTTCCAAATCTCTAAGTGTCTTTATCTTGTTCTATCTCTGCAATGTTCTCTGGTCATTCTATCATTTACCATTAATGGCAGTAGCTTCTATTACCTAAGCTCTGTAAACCCTTCTCTAAAGCTCTTCACCTCTCACTCCTCGTTCAAAGCTCCTTAAAATCCAAATCTTTGACCAAAAATTTGGTCAAATATCCTGACAACTGCTTAAATAAATTGTTTGTAAATTCAGCTTGTTAACATTTCTCTGATGTTCATTTAGGTATGTTTATATGCTTGCCTTGGCATCTTTCCAGCTGTGAAAGATGAAGGTGGAGCAGTGAACAATCCACTTAAAACAGGGTGTCTTCATTTGGTGCACTTTTGTAGATGGCTAAACCCAGAGAGGCATGTTATCCCACAAGCACCAGCCTAACTGTAACTGTTTGTCGGCATTGGCATCTGTTGCCAAAACACTATACTCATTAATCATGGCAGCCATGCACCAGGGCACTCGGGTTCCACAATGTTACTATATTAAAGAGGTTATATAATTGCAAGTTGTTGCCGGTATTAAGTTGAACTTTCCTCAACACACAACAGGAACAAAAAGGTCACCCTAGTCAGAGATTGCCAAAGGCTGCAAAAAGCATCTGCCTCTTCCTCTCCTCCTTGGGAGAAAGAAACCGTGTAATTATGGACCCCACCAGGACTATACCTGTTGTGACTGGAATCTGTCATCACAGAGGGAGGACAGAATTTTAGTAGATCTACCTGGTGGTGAGGTTGGAAGATGGAGCTGTAAAACGGTGAGGAACGATCTCACGATGACCCACTGACACGGTTTTAGCTTCCTAGTAGCAGTCAGAAGGCAGGCCAAGACATGGGTTTATTGCCAGTTCACGGAGATGTGCTACCACTTTAAGTATTCAAGCCCACAGGAGACAGCATTCCTGCAGCAGCCCGGAGATGCCATCGGACCCAAAGGCTCCAAGGCCCAAAGAGTGGACTAGAGGCTTGAAAAGCAGCCCATGTTAATATCTTCAATCAAATCCATTCACCCTGAGTCATTATGATACTTGTCTGGGTTTCTCCATTCACCAACCATCTAAAATTTCCAAACTGTCACTCCTCCGATGGAGAGCATGCCTGTCAGCTTTCACGAAATAGCGGGCCCACAGGAGGTCAATTGGAGACCATTTTTCATATCATTGAGATAACCTCACTGGCAGCCAGGGCTAGTCCAGAATGTCCATTTAAACAAATCCAAAGATCACTTCTGGTCTGAGCATCAAGATTTCTGGTGACTTGGGATAGTGTTGGATGATCATGTCTGCTAAACCTGGTTGTTTTTTGTTTGAAGAGGGCATTTTGAATAAGTGCATATCTAAGTAGACAAGGCATTTGACAACATTCAAGAGAATATGAATAGAAGCAACATCATACAAATTTGTCTTGGGGTGGTAATGTAGTGTTAAGTTAAGGCAGTAAATTAACAATAAGACAATATTCTCAGGTTGTTGTGACGGTTTTATGTAACCTCTTACACCTATCAACAAAACTTGCTATATCTCCTAAACCAGTTACAATTGCAAACTTGAATAAAAGCCTCTAGATTCCTGGATCCAGGTTATAAAGATAAGATGACACTGTGGTGCAGACCCATAGGAAACGCCACTTGTTACAACACATCAATGAAACAATATCTTCTTTATCTTCTATTTTGTGTCTACTATCCCACAAGCAATTATCAACATTAGATATATGTGCTCAAGTCCTCAGCATTAGAATTCCCATGACTTCCTAACTAGAGGTGAAAATCACTAAGCCAAGACTAACATTTTGGGATGTAGGAAGGAGAGAGAGAGACAGAGAGAGAGAGAGAGAGAGAGAGAGAGACAGAGAGAGAGAGAGAGAGAGAGAGAGAAAGGACGTTGTATAAGTTAGCTCCCAAGAGCAAAGCTACAATTTCTTTAGAACAGAGGTCAGGACAGACAGAGCTACTGCCTGAGAGAAATGAGTGATACAGTGAGTAATAAAGTTAATTTGATGACCAGTGAGTGCATTGAAGGGTCAACTTCCAGTGGTTACTGAATTAGTTGAAGAGTAAAGACCTTTCCATGAACTAGTGTCAGAATACAGTTCAATCTATGGGCCACCTGAGAAAGGTAAAAAAATTCATTAGGCCACAGAATATTAGTGTGTGAAACAAAAAGTGGTGATAGTATCAGAGATAATGGGAACTGCAGATGCTGGGCAATTCCAAGATAATAAAATGTGAGGCTAGATGAACACAGCAGGCCAAGCAGCATCTCAGGAGCACAAAAGCTGACGTTTCGGGCCTGGACCCTTCATCAGAGAGGGGGATGGGGAGAAGGAGCTGGAATAAATAGGGAGAGAGGGGGAGGCGGACTGAAGATGGAGAGTAAAGAAGATAGGTGGAGAGAGTATAGGTGGGGAGGTAGGGAGGGGATAGGTCAGTCCAGGGAAGACGGACAGGTCAAGGAGGTGGGATGAGGTTAGTAGGTAGATGGGGGTGCGGCTTGGGGTGGGAGGAAGGGATGGGTGAGAGGAAAAACCGGTTAGGGAGGCAGAGACAGGTTGGACTGGTATTGGGATGCAGTGGGTGGGGGGGAAGAGCTGGGCTGGTTGTGTGGTGCAGTGGGGGGAGGGGACGAACTGGGTTGGTTTAGGGATGCAGTAGGGGAAGGGGAGATTTTGAAACTGGTGAAGCCCACATTGATACCATTAGGCTGCAGGGTTCCCAGGCGGAATATGAGTTGCTGTTCCTGCACATCTGCCAATGTGGTATACTGCATCCACTGTACCCGGTGTGGCTTCCTCTACATTGGGGAAACCAAGCGGAGGCTTGGAGACCGCTTTGCAGAACACCTCCGCTCAGTTCGCAACAAACAACTGCACCTCCCAGTCGCAAACCATTTCCACTCCCCCTCCCATTCTCTAGATGACATGTCCATCATGGGCCTCCTGCACTGCCACAATGATGCCACCCGAAGGTTGCAGGAACAGCAACTCATATTCCGCCTGGGAACCCTGCAGCCTAATGGTATCAATGTGGACTTCACCAGTTTCAAAATCTCCCCTTCCCCTACTGCATCCCTAAACCAGCCCAGTTCGTCCCCTCCCCCCATTGCACCACACAACCAGCCCAGCTCTTCCCCCCCACCCACTGCATCCCAAAACCAGTCCAACCTGTCTCTGCCTCCCTAACCGGTTCTTCCTCTCACCCATCCCATCCTCCCACCCCAAGCCGCACCCCCATCTACCTACTAACCTCATCCCACCTCCTTGACCTGTCTGTCTTCCCTGGACTGACCTATCCCCTCCTACCTCCCCACCTATGCTCTCTCCACCTATCTTCTTTACTCTCCATCTTCGATCCGCCTCCCCCTCTCTCCCTATTTATTCCAGTTCCCTCTCCCCATCCCCCTCTCTGATGAAGGGTCTAGGCCCGAAACGTCAGCTTTTGTGCTCCTGAGATGCTGCTTGACCTGCTGTGTTCATCCAGCCTCACATTTTATTATCTTGGATTTAATTCAAGAATGGTTG
Organism: Stegostoma tigrinum; assembly: GCF_030684315.1. Lineage (NCBI taxonomy): Eukaryota > Metazoa > Chordata > Chondrichthyes > Orectolobiformes > Stegostomatidae > Stegostoma > Stegostoma tigrinum. The sequence continues at coordinate 70,191,456 of NC_081356.1, read as the reverse complement.
ACGAATTAGAATTGGATTCAGAGAGGTAGTCACATACAGATGTGGAAGGTTGAGTGAGATAACAGTCTTAGGTCTTAAGGGATCAAACGGAACAAGGAGAAAATGGAAAAAGGTTACTGAGTTGGATGACCATATTGAATGGCTGAGCAGGCTTAAGGGGCTGAATAGTGTATCCCTGCTCCTAATTTCTATGTTTCTCCGATGAATTTGCTCCAGGAAAACAATGGAGGAGCACTGGATGAAAAACTTAATCTAGAAGTGAGCAGGGAAGTAAAATATTGCTGGAGTGGTCTTTGAACATGTGGGAAGAAGTGAAGTTTGATGCAGTAGACAAGGAGAATAAAAGAGCTCGATTTTTCAATAAGGTAGAAAGGAACAGACTCAACAGAAGAAGTCCAGAAGAAAAGCCTAGCTTAGCAGGCCTGTGAGATAATGAAACTGGGCCTGTCCTTGCTCAGTCCCTTCCTACTGATATCTGTGATTCCACTGATGCTTTACATCAGTTTCAGAATGTCTAATTTGCAGGCTCCAGCAGCCTCCTCCTTACAGTAGATGTGCAATCCATCTACACACTCATTCTTCATCAGGATGGTACCAGATCTTTCCATCTCTTCCTGGAAAATAAAGGCCTGGACCATCCCCATCCATACTGCCCTGCTCCTCCTGGCTGAGACCATCCTCACTGTGAACACCTTTGCCTTTAATGCCTCTCATTTTCCTCAGTTCAAAGGGCTGGCCATGGGTATCCACATGTGCCCCAGTTATACCTGTCTCTGTGTGGGGCATTTAGAACATTCCTATTCCAGCCCTACTCTGGCCCTCACCCACAATTCTTTCTTCAGTGTACTGATGACATCAAGCTTTTGCTTCCCTCTCTTTTCTGGAGTTGGAAAATTCTGTCAGTTTGGCTTCCAATTTCTCACCTTCTCTTGGTCCATCTCTGACTCCTCCCTTCCCTTCGTTGACGTCTCTGTTTCCATTTCTGGAGACAGACTGGTCACCAATATCCACAACAAACCCTCTGACTCCCACAATTACCTTGACCATACATTCTTGCACCCTGCTTCTTGTGAGGCTTCTTCTATTCAATTCTCCCAGTTCCTCTGTCTCCATCATATATGTTCTGATGATGTCAGTTTTGACAAGGTGGCCTCCGAAGTGCCCACCTACTTCCTCAAATAAGGATGGTCCAACATCACAGATGACAGGGCCCTCATCCAGGTTTGATCCATTTTCCGACTTCGGCCCTCACCCCCTCTCTTCCCTCCCATGACACTAATAGGGACACCTTGTCCTGACCTAACATCCCAGCAGCTTCCACATCCAGAGGATCATTAGCCGCCATTTCCACCACCTCCAGAGGGATGCCGCAATCAGACACATATTTCCTTCTCCTCCCTTGCTGGCCTTCTGCAAGGATCATTCCTCCAGGGCACCCTTGTCCACTCCCCCTTCACTCCCAACATCCCCCCAGAGCCCCATGGTACTTGCCCTGCAACTGCAGAAGGTGTGATACCTGTCTGTTTCCTTCCTCTCTCCTCACTATCCAAATCCCTGGACACATCTTCCTCACCACACCAGTGACCTGGGTTCAATTCCAGCCTTGGGTGACAGTCTGTGTGGAGTCTGCATGCTCTCCCTGTGTCTGCGTGGGTTTTCTCTGGGTGCGCTGGTTCCCACCCACAGGGCAAACATGTGCAAGCTGGGTGGATTGGCCATGCTAAATATGGAGTTATGGAGATCAGGTAGGGGGCTGGGTTTTGGTGGGATGCTCTCCAGAGGGTCGGTGCAGACCCAGTGGGCTGAATTGCTTCTTTCCGCACTGTAGGGATTCTATGAGATCAAAGTGGGTGACTCAGCTATTATGGACGGTGCACATGGGGAGGTGTCTGGAGAAAATGAGAGACGGTGAAGAGAGCATGTAGGTTTAGTAGTGTCAGGTTTCTGGATGGGTGACAGCAAGTGAAGGAACATGTTACAGACCACAAAAAGAGTGGTAGAGTATGAGCTGTGGTTGCAGTTGGGTACTAGTGTAAGAAATAGTGTGAGGCATTGGAGAGAAGATGGTGGCACTTACAATGACGAAGGGGAGGTTGTTCATGTTCTTCCTACATGAATGGGCGTTCCACCAGACAGTTGAGACTGGACTGAGACCAGGTTGGTATGGTATGGTACTGTGACCTCTGCCAGACATCAAGTTAGTTGATGCCTTGCATCTGCATTAGCCTGTCCACGAGGTTCTTCAGATCCTTTCTCACAAAGTAGAGTGCCATATTTTCCTTGTCTGCCATGTCTGTAGTAAATATCAGGAACTGTGCAGGCAGCTCCAGCCTAACAATGCTTTTCCAGCAGTACAACAGTCTACTGAAGATTTTCCCAGCACTAGGGTTGCCAGTCCTCTCTGGGATATCCTGGCAATGGTGAGTTGTTTTTGGTGCGGTGAAATATGGACTGGGGTTAGAGTCACATGAGAGGATTATCATAGAAGCAAGGTCGAGTAGTTAATGTGTTAAGCTTGCTAAAGGAAAGCAAGTTATCTCACCCGTCCTTACTGAGAAAAACCCTCCATTAGGCTCACACTTAGCCAAAAAAATAGAGTATAGTCTCTAAAAAATTGATATGGAGGGAACTGGAGTGTTGAATTTTTTTGAAGGCATTCTGTATTAAATAAAAGGTCGATATGATTGATTGAAAATCAACCAATCAGCTTAATGAGTGCTGCAAACTGTCTACTGTAAATAAAAAAGTAAGATGATTTTGTGTAAAGCAGCCAACCAAGTGTTTCAGTGAGATGAGAGATGTGTTTTATGGCTTTAATTGCTTGACAAATGTGTTTTGGGACATGACGGTCTGTACTGAAGGTTGTCTAGCAATAGTTTCTGAAGTAAAATTGTTGCTTCAGAACACTGGTTGAGGCAGTAGAAGGACCAAACCTCCAAAAACTGGTAGCAAAAGGAAATGAGGCAGAACAATCAGATTTCTCTCAGTAATATATCTTCTGGGAACCTGAGGGAGTTTCAATAATCAGTATCTTTAAATTTCACTTAAACTCTGAAAGGTTAACTGCTACTTCCATTCAAAAACCTAAGATTAATTGACTTGCTGTCTGAAATGAAGTCTGATTTGGAGATTTCAGCAATTCTATGGCGAGCAGCATTGTGTTCTTGATGACAAGAATTCAACTGCACTATGAGGTTTCTTCCCATTTTGTTTACCCTTTGATTTTAGCCACCTGACCTTCTGGGGTGCTTTTCCATTTGCTTTATTTTTATAAACCCTTTAAAATCGCTGTTAAGTTGAATTGTCCTGTTTATTATGTGATTGTCTGGTGTTTGGGATTAAGGGGGATATAGTTTAATTCCATACAGTAGCTTAATTTTTCACCAGTTTTTCTACTTATTGCAAGAACAAGTTGCCTTCTGAATAAAAATAGAAGTTGCTGGAAAAGCTCAGCAGGTCTGGCAGCATCTGTGTGGAAAAAAATCAGAGTTAACGTTTTGGGTCTGGTGGCCCTTACTCAGGTTTATTTCTTCATCTGGTGAAGCTACCAAACAGGACAACTTGCAAGCCAAACAGCATAAGCAGCAAAGGATAGACAGAGCTACACAATCCCACAACTAATTGATCAGATCTAAGCTTTGTACTCCTGTCACATCCAGTTGTGAATGCTGGTGGATAATTAAATAACGCACTGGAAGAAGAGGTCCACAAATATCCCATCCTCAATAATGGAAATGCCCTGCACATCAGTTCAAAAGATAAGTTTGAAGCATTTGCAACAATCTTCAGCCAGAAGTGCCGAGTCGATGATCCATCTCGACCTCCGCCAGTGGTCCTCAAAAACCAATCTTCAGCAAATTCTATTCATAGATATGATTTTGGGAAACAATTGGAGGCCGTGGGTGTTGCAAAGGTTATGGGCCATGACAACATTCTGGCAATTGTACTGAAGATGTATGCTCCAGAACTTGCCGCTCCTCTAGACAAGTTCTTCCAGCACAATTGCAACACTGGCATCTACCCAACAGTGTGGAAAATCACTAGCTATGCACTGTACATAGAAAGCAGGACAAATCCAACCCGGCCAATTACCATCCCATCAGTTTACTCTCCATTATCAGTCAAGTGATGGAAGGCGTCATCAACATTGTTATCAAGCAGCACCTGCTCAGCAATAACCTGCTCAGTGATGCCCAGTTTGGGTTCCGTCAGGGCCACTCAGCTTCTAGCCTCATTACAGCCTTAGTTCAAACATGGACAAAAGAGTTGAATTCTAGAAGTGAGGTGAGAGTGACAGCCCTTGGCATCAAGGCTGCATTCGACTGAGTGTGGCATGAAAGAGCCCTAGCAAAACTGGAATCAATATGAATTGGATGCAAAGTCACCACTGAATGGAGTCATACCTGACACATAGAAAGATGGTGTCATACCTGACACATAGAAAGATGGCTGTGATTGTTGGAGATCATTCATCTCAGCTCCAGCGCATCTCTGCAGGAGTTCCTCAGGATAGTGTCTTAGGGTCAACAATCTTCAGCTGTTTCATCAGTGACCTTCCATCCATTGTAAGGTCAGAAGTGGGGATGTTCACTGTTGATTGCACAATGTTCAGCACCATTCACGACTCTTCAGATGCTGAAACAGTCCATGTTCGAATGCAACAAGATCTATACAATATCCAGGCTTAGCTGACAAGTGACAAGTAACATTCATGCCACATAAATTCCCGGCAATGATCATCACCAACAAGAGACAATCTATACACAGCCCCTTGACATTCAATGGTGTTACCATCACTGAATCCCCCACTATCCAGGTCCTTGGGGTTACCATTGAGCAGAACTCACCTGGACTGATCACATAAACACAGAGGCTACAAGACCAGGTCAGAGCCTAGGAATATTGTGACAAGTAACTCACCTCCTGACTCCTGAAAGCCTGCCCATGTTCTACAAGGTACAAGTCAGGTGGAATACTCCCCACTTGTCCAGATCAGTGCGGCCCCAACAACACCCAACAAGCTGGACACCATCCAGAACAAAGCAGCCCATTTAATTGGCACCACAATCCACAATCATCTACTCCCTCCACTACCAATACTCAGTGTGTAAAATCTACAAGATGCACTGCAGAAACTCATCAAAGATCTTCCGACAGCACCTTCCAAACCCATAACCCCACTCCATCTGGAAGGACAAGGTCAGCAGATTGGAAACATCATCACCTGCAAGTTCCTCTCCAAGCCACTTACTATCTTGACTTGTAAATATATTGATAATAATCCAATGTCACTGGATCAAAATCCAAGAATTCTCGCACTAAGGGCATTGTGGGTCAATTTACAGCACATAGACTGACCAGTTCAAGAAGGCAGCTCAGCACCACCATCTGAATAGCAACTAGGGGCAAGGAATAAATGCTGGCTCCACCAGACACACTCACATCCCACCAGAAAATTTAAAAAAAGGAGAAACAAGCTTGTTCCAGGAGCTGTGAGCAGCAAAGGAATGTGTATTACACATCAAAATAGTCAGATCTCAGGAAACTGGAGTAATGAAACAATAGTGTCAAGCTCAGGACTGTATGCAGTACAGAGTAAAACTCAAAGCTCAAAAATTCAACAGAGTTCAACTCTGGGAACTGCTGAGTGAGGGAACAGGTACTTCCCTGTTTTCGCTGTTGGTAATATTAAACATAGTTAAGTCAATCATGAGTAGTTTGCTCACATTATCTTACTTCTCCACAACAACTCATTAGCGGTATTTTGTCCAAATATCTTGACTGTATAACCATCTAGTTCTTAAGGAGTTACTGTTAGACCTGGCAAGCAGCTGAAGACTTGAATGTGTCTTAGTCTGGCTTGACAGACTGCATTTGCTGGTAATGAACCAACATGTTTCCCTTTATTGAAGTTTTTATTGGGGATTGGTCTTCTTAGGGCTTGTGGTTTTATGTATAACAGAGATGGTTAAATCTGACACATGCATTTAAAGTGTGCATCAGACTGTAAGTAGCTATTAACCCGATGGCGCAAGTTCAGTCAGACTCCTGAAGGTGGTGGGCAGCTCCTTATGAAGTCAGTGTTAGCCTTTGCTGGCTATGAGGCATTTTTGACCTAAAGAACATGGAACAACATGTTGTTTTTCTAGGTTACTGGAGACTCATACACAGTAGATAATTATTTCCAGCGCTCTCTGGTTAATATTAAAAATCAAAGAGGATGCGTCCACATTGTTTTCATCAAAATGCCTGAAGCTGTGTTTGTTAGCTTTGCCTGTGTGCGACCTCAGTTTATTAGCCTTGGATGTAAAACTGTTGCATCATGCCACAGCTTTGGGGAAGCAAACTGTAATCTTCTTGTATACGATCACTAATTATTTTCCTAGAAGTTCTTCTTTGTTTGGAGAAACAGAATGACCTCATTGTTTAAGTGCTTCTTATTTTATACTCAGGGAATTAAACACCATGCAATTTATTTTACAAAACAGTTTTCTTTATTACTCTGAGCAAAGGGAAGGTCTCTCTCTCTACTAAGCAGGTGACTGTTTTTGCCTTCTGTGGTTCAGTGGCAGGAGGTTTCAAATTAAGATTGATGTTTTCTTATTCTGTTAGTGAGGTCACTATGTCATTTCCTGTATCCTGTTTGCTGCGGCTTTAAACAGACAAACAGTACTGTGTTTGGCATGGTGCTTACTGATGAAACTGTACTGACAGAACCATAAACCAATTTGTAAACCAAATAGGAAGGTTATGACAGCCATGTCATACACTGTGGTTTCATGCTCAGTGTCACATCCATCTTCATTTCGGATATTCTGTCTGATGGCGGGGAAGATTAAATGGAAGTCTTGTTCTTCATTTTCTCCCATGAGAAAGCCATAGGTGGGCTAACACGTAACGATGAAGTATTCTAATAAAATGAAAACATTTACCATGACAAAATAGTTTGTTCTTTTACAGTGCCATCAATTTTTGCTCTGAGTTCAAGCCTCTGAAATGTGGCTTTATGATATTTTGCCCCCACTTCAGTCTATTTACTGTTGAAAGGACAGCATAAATAAAAGATGTAAAACAGGCTGCCAGGCCCAACATGCATACCAAGTATCTCAGTTGGGTTCAGAACATGCAACCAGTCCTTTTAACAATCTGGAGAGTGTAGCAAACTGAGTTACTCAACATCACCATCTCAGTGTGTTGTCACAGTGTACAGAGTGATTATAATTGGTAATCAGTTTCGATGCTGGCAATTTCAACTACACGATGCATTTTTATCCATGCTTCTGTCAAACTCAATTAACATTCTAACACAGCGCATGCTAAAATATTACAGTGGGCTCTGAGCTTATCGACAAGTGCTGTGAATTTATTCCTAATTAATTAAAACACTGCCTATATTTTACAATCAATATCATTGCTACAATTCCACTTTTAGTAACAATCAAAATAATATCTACAGCATCTTAAATAAAAATGCTCAAATCGTTACAGCTTTTGTTTAAAGAAATTGTGCATTCAAGACACACAGACTAGTCACTGGGTTGAAATTTCTTGTTATTCATTGCACGTTTCGCTATTGTTTGGTGAAGTGAGATATGTACTGCTGTGAAATTACATCAGATGTGTCAGATGCAATTGAAATTTGAGGAGAAAAAAATACATTACTGACATTACTGCACTTTATGTCTTTGGACCTTGGATTTGCTATATTTGTGTGTATGACTGTATGTGCACAATAAATAAATGCAAAGTACAATGAAAAAAATCGAGGTGAACTAGCCCTCCTGTCAATAGATAAGAAGAATGCAGTAGACATTTTTCGCCATCAATCAAACTTCCCAATGGATCTATTTATTATTCCTTTTCTTATGTACGTTTGCTGATATCAGCAAACTGTAACAGCACGATCACATTGCATTGAATTGCTCTACTATTTCATACACCTACTGTAAAATAAATATATTGACACACCTGTAAGGGCCAATTAGAGAAAACTTTGTAAGTGGGTACATAATGAAGCTTATTTCATGTTCTTTTTCCTGTATGTGGTCTATTAAGCTATCCACCCTTTGTTTTGAACAAACTTGGACAGATGTGATTTTAAATTGAAACTATGAAGTATTCAGAATTACTTGATTCGTTTTCTCTTGACAAGATAAATTTCAATAGGTGCAAATGTTTGTGTATTTATCAATATAAAATTGTCCTGTTGAGTCCTTTGTTTCCATCCAAACATGGTTTCCCAAATATTATGTCTTATTTCCTTCTGCCCATTGTTTTCTAACAAAAACATAGGCAACAGCAATTTAGACCCTTACAATACTTCTAACAGAAGGAAAGACATTTTATAGCAGCGAAAATGAGTACATGCTGAACAAAAAGGGGATATAAGGATTGGCAGGTGAAACAATGTTTAAACTGAGTTGTCTGTTCTTCTATCTTCTCTATATCATTCCAATTTTAGGAAATGTACTGCCAAGCGAGCAGGCTGCAATAGATTAATGTAGCAGCCCTGTTTAAGGAGGGAGGAAGGGAGGCACAAGATGGCAATTTATTAGCCAGTTGGTCCGCCTTTTTAAGATTTTAGAGTCCATTATTAAGAATGAGATTGCGGAGTAATTGAAAGTGCTTGGTAAAATCAGGCTGAGTCATCACAATTTCGTCAAGGGGAGGTCATGTCTGACATATCTATGAGAATTCTTTGAGGAGATAGCAAACACGTTAGACAAAGGAGAGCCAGTGTACATGATCTATTTGGATTTCCAAATGGCCTTTGACAAGATGCCACAAAGGAGGCGATTTAATAAGGTAAGAGCCCGTTGTGTTTAGGGTAAGGTATTGGCATGGATAGAGGATTGGCTGACTGGCAGAAGGCAGAGAGTGGGGATAAAGGGGTCTTTTCCAGGATGGAAGCCAGTGACTAGTGAACTACTAAATGGGCCAGTGATGGGACCACAACTATTCACATTACGCATTAATGATCTCCATGAACGAACTGAAGGCAAAGTTTGCAAATGACACAAAGATAGGTTGAGGGACAGGCAGAGCTGAGGAAGTGGGTAAGCTGCAGAGGGGCTTGGACAGGCTAGGAGAGCGGGCAATGAAGTTGCAGATTTTCCCACATTGTGGGAAAGTGTGTGACTATGCATTTTGTAGGAAGAAAACAAGAACAGACTATTTGAAATCTGAAGCAGGGAGGGACTTGTGAGTCCTAGTTCAGGATTCTCTTAAGATTTACAGGCGGGTCCAACTGGCAGTTGGGAAGACAATGCAATGTTGGCATTTGTTTAAAAAGGGTTAGAATGTACAAACGGAGATGTACTGCTAAGGCTTATGAGGATCTGGTCAAACTGTATTTGGAGCTGCTTTGAGCCCATGTCTAAGAAAGGGTGTGCTGGTCTTGGTGGTTGGGGTGTGGTGTGTGGGAGGGGAGTGCATGTTGGGGCAGAGGTGGTTTATGATACTGATGAAGGGCTTGTCATATGGGGGGCAGTTGAAGACTCTGGCTCTATATTCAATGAATATTAGCAGGATAAGGGGTGTATCTCATTGAAATGTACAGAATATTGAGAGACCTGGATACAGCTGACATGGAGAAGATGTTTCCAATAGTAGGAAAGTTGAGGACATGAGGGCACAGCCTCAGATTGAAGGAGTGACTGTTTAGAAGTGAGATGAGGAATTTCTTTTGCCTCAGGGTAGTGAATCTATAGAATCTATTGCTCCAGAAGGAAACGGAGACCAGAGGGTGGAGACCAGGTCCTTAAGTGTATTTAGAGCAGGGATAGATAGGTCCTTGATTAGTAAGGGGATCAAGGATTATGGGGAGAAGGCAGGAGCATGGATTGAGAAACATATCAGCCATTGTTGAAAGGTAGAATAGAATCAATGGACCAAATAGCACAATTCTGCGCCTTCATTTTAGGGTCTTAATATTTTTAATCAGTAAAAGAATAAAGGCTTATCGAGAAAAGGTAGGAAAGTGAAGTTTATGAATGTCAGATCAGTCATGATCTCATTGAATGGTGGAGCCGACTCAATCGGATAGATGGCCTACTTCTGTTCCTATGTTTTGTGAACTTATGGTCTTATTAAGGGCTAGTGAAAGTCTTCAGAATACAGGAGTGTAAGTAAACAAAAGAGCTGTCCTGATAAACATGGAAGAAGAGTTCCCACGTATATTTAACCCTGTTCTGCATTTGCTTTAAACCTGAAATATAGGCTATTTAGTCCATCAAGTACACTCCGAGGCTATCCTCTTTGCCTCTCCAAGTGGAAATAATTCATCCCTCAGAATCTTTTCCAGGAGTTTCCTCACCACTGATGTTAGACTCTCTGGGCTGTTATTTTCTGGTTTGTCTTGAATAATGTAACTACATTAGCTGTTCTCCAGTCCTCTGGAACCTCTCCTGTGGTCAGCGATGATTTGAAAATTAATGTCAGAGCCTTGCATCTCCCAGCGGCCTAGCATACATCTCATCTGAGCCTGGGGAGTCATTTACTTTCAAACCTGCTAAAACCGATAATACTGTTGTCTCTCCTTGCTAGCTTATTCAAGTACATCACAATCCCACTCCCTGTTTTCTGTACTGACAGCACGCTGGATGCAGGAGCAAAGTATTCATTAAAACTTCAGTTTTGCTTTCTGGCTCCACACACGGACACTTTGGCTCTTATTGGCCCCTGTATTTTCCCTTATTATTCTGTTGCCCTTAATATACTTTGAAAATGTCTTTGGATTTTAGGAGCATAGGAAAAGGAGTAGGCCATTCAGCACCTTGACCCTGTTCCATTATTTAATGAGATTATGACTGATCTGTGGCAGAGCTTGATATAGCTGCCTTTGGCCCATATCCCTTGATACTTTTGTTTATCAAAAAATTATCTATCTCAGATTCAAAATTAACATCTGATCCAGCATCTACTGACATTGGTGGAAGAGAGTTCCAAATTCCCACCAGTAATTTTTTTTTTGCATGTAGAAGTGCTTCCCAATATCTCTCCTGAATTGCCTGGCCTTAATTCTCAGAATATTTCTGGAAACTCCAACCAGTGGAAATGATTTATCTGTATCTATCCCGTCTTTTCCTCTTAATATCTTGAAGGCTTCAATTAGATCAACTCTTAACCTTCTAAATTCTGGCAAAAAACAGGTCTGATTTGTATAATGTCTCCACATTATGTAGCCCCTGAAGTTCAGGTATCATTCTATGCTGAAATCCCTCCAAGACCAATATATCCTTCCTAAGGTGCAATGCCAAGATCTGCTGACAACATTCCAAGTGGGATCAAGCTAGAATTTTGTTTAACTGCAGCATAATTTTTGCATCCTTATTTCCCCTGGCCAAAAAACCAGTTTTCGTGAATGATTTTTGCAACTGCTGTGGTATTTTAAAGACCCATGCACCTGAACCCCCAGATCTTGGGGCAACCACTATATACCATCTAGAAAGTATTCTGATCTGTTCTTTTTCAGTCCAAAATGAATAAACTCAGAGTTACCTATGCTGAACTACATCTGCCACAATTTTGCCTATTCACTTAGTCTATCAACATCCCTTTGTAATTTTATGCTCTCATCTATAATGCTGCCTGTCTTGGTGTTATCTACAAATTTGAACATATAACTTTCCAAGCCATTAATAAATATTATGGATAATTGATGCTGTAACAGAGATCCTTGTGGGATAACACTGATCACATTCTCACAATTTGAGTAGCGGCCCATTATCCTTACTTTCCTTCATCTGCTACTCAACCAATTTCCCAGCTATGTCAGCAATTTGCCCTCAATTCTGTGGACTTCTATCTTAGTTAACAGTCTCTTCCATGGGACATTACTGAATGGCTTCTAGAAATCCATATCAACAATATTCATGCACATTCCCCTGATCATACTTTAGTGATCTCTTCCAAAGGTTAATGAGGTCTGTCAGGCATGACCTACCTGTCATGAATCTATTCTGGCTCTCCCTGCTTAACTAAAAATCTTCAAGGTGTTAGTTGCACCTAGCTTGATTTCTCCCTTATAGATGTTAGGCTAACTGATCTGTAATTCCTTAGCTATCCTCTACGACCTTCTTAAAAAGCAGAGTGGCATGTGAAGTTTTCCAATCCAGAGGGACAACTCCTGTATCTGGGGAATGCTGCAAGATTATTATTAGGGCATCTACAGTGTGCTCCCCGACTTTAACACCCTTAAGTAGAAGCCATCAGGTCCTGTGATTTGTTGTTCTTTACTACCATTATTTGGCTCATATCCAATGATTTTCTTATGTTAGTTTTATTCAGTCTCTGTTGCCGATCCAATATAAATTTCTCAAGACTTCTGGCAAGCTAGCTTTCTTTTCTACTCTAAAGACTGAGGCTAAGTAATTATTCGACATATCTGCCATTTCCCCATAATCATTGACAATATCTCCATTTTCAGTCTTTAATGGGCCAACATTGCTCCCGTCCACTCAATTTCCCTTTATGTAACTATAAACATTCCTCTCATTGATTTTGATGTCCATGGTAAGTTTCCTTTCATTATCCCTTTCAGTGGCTCTCCTAAGCTGCTTTGTGGTCCTTTGTTAGTCTCTGTATATTTCCCATTCAGCAGGATCTGTGCTGATTTTTGCATTTTTGTAAGCCCTTTTTTTAAAATTTTGTGCGATCCCTTATCTCTTTAGTTGTCCATGGTAGTTTTCTCTGTGAAGTGAAGCTTTCCACTCTCAGGGGTATAGACTGGTTTTGTATTGTTTTAAATGTTTCTTTAAATATCCTCCACTGTTCCTCATTGTTTTATCCATTAGCAGATTTTCCTAGTTTATTGTGGACAGCCTCTGTCTCATCTCTTTCGAGTCAACCTTAACTAAATCTAAAGGTCTCATAGTCAATTTGGTGGCAAGAGAAGGCCAGGCAGCAAGATCTGGAGTTTGTGAAGGAGAAAGTTCTAGACTCACACCGTCTTCTGCCCCTCTTTGTCAGCCCCACCTTTGCTGAGTCCTGGATCACCTCTGGCAGGAACATCGGCAGACCCATCTTGGAAACTGCCTCTTCCATTTCTCCATAATTATGCAGTGAGCCTTTTAGTGTGTGGGTACAACGTTCACATCCCTTCTGATTATGTGATAAGAATTTAGCCACAGTTGATCCTTCAGGTTAAACACCATCAGTGTGAAGGTCACAGTTAGGTCAGTGAGGGCGCTATTGAGACATCAGGTTGAGGCGAAAGGGGTGGGGCAGTTCTTTCTGCAATCAAGCAAAGGGAGTGTTGGCCTACGAGTCAGAGCTAGGAGACAGGATACCACAATACTTACTGCAGCAGAGTACCGAAAGTCACTGAGTTTCTTGCTACACTGTTGGCCATCCATTTTCTCAGGACACAGCACTGACTCATGCTGTTATTTGGGTTGGGGCTGGCTTTCTGTGATGGTGTGCTCTCCTTCGATGGTCAGCAGGAAAAAGGACAGCCTTCCTCCCCACTACCCAGCCACCAGCAGCTCCAGATCCCTGTCCTAGAAGTGGAGAGCTAGAATACCTTTCCTTTGCAACACCACAATGTTCAGCACCTTAATGTGAGGAGTTACTCCTGGCTTGAAGCACCTGAAGTGGTGTGCAGCTAGACTTTAAATATGACACATGAAGCATGGGAGATAGAGGTTCCAGTGAGTCCTTTTGCCTTACACCTAACATGATTCCCTTAGAAACACGCCCACATCTTGGTTGCATAATAAATTAGGTGAAAGCAAAGATCACAGAAGAACATTGCTCCTGGGCCTGGGCAGGCTAGATGCCAAGTAACTCTCTTGTTAATATACTTTAATTGCAAGTGGGAATATTCAGATCCTTGCGTTCTTAATGAGCTAAATTTAGAAATGTCATGACTGCGTTATCTAACTTAAAACATCTTGGGACTAATTCATTTGGCCTGCTTTTGAGCACAGAATTGATAGAAGCCCTACAGTGTGGAAGCAAATCATTTGGCCCATTGAGTCCATACTAACCCGCCAAAGACACACCCTATAAATCTGCATTTCCCATGGCTAACCCACATAGCCTGCACCTGCCTGGACACTATGGGCAATTTAGCATGGTTGATCCACCTAACCTGCACATCCTTGGACTGCAGGAGCAAACCAGAGCACCCAGAGGCAACCCACTTAGACACAGGAAGGATGTCCAAACTCCACACAGACGGGCATCCGAAGGTGGAATTTAACCTGGGTCCCTGGCACAGTGAGGTAGCGGTGCTAACCACTGAGCCACCTTGCTGGTGTAATTCTACAATATATCTAAGTATGGAAGCCTGAGGCCTACTGGTTATTATTCCTAGTGGGACTTTACAATAATAGGAGTGAGTCAAAGCTGATTGTCATACTTTCACTGGTAGTTCACTCTCGTACTCACCAACAGCAACCCATAACTAAGTTCAAAAAGGGAAAAAGAGGATGTTAAGTAAAGAAATGTGAACCTCAAGTAATCGAGGAACTGGGAGAAGAAGGAGTTATTTTAGTTTTTAGAAGGCTTGTGCTGACAGTTCACTGGTTAGGCCACAGTGACAAGTTGGTAGATTGAATATAAAATTCAAAGTCCACACGGGAACTTTCCATTTCCAGAAGGAAAAGTCATTCCTTACATTGGCATGCTGAGAGTGTGAAATATTGCATGTGAATTCCTGTTTCCATGATTCTTTCATCATATGCCAATTGCCAAGCAAACCTGATGATTCAAAGAAATGTGACGCAAAGACTGATTAGTGATCCGAAATGTCCTCTGTAGTCGTGGTTTATTGGGGCAGTAAGGCTTCAGCAGAGAGAACTGGGTAACAAATATAATGAGACCCATAAGGCTCCAAGATGTGTATTAGAACAGGTTACAGACATACTAATGTTTAAATTTAGCACCTACAATGCCAAGTAATAAGGAAAGTTAACTACTTCCAGATGCTAAATGGTTGATTGCATAGATGGTGGAAAAGGACCTTCATCTCTGCTGCATGAAGACAGTGCTCAGTCAGCATTTAGAGGAAGAAAAAGACAGTAAATGCTGAGTGCTTTCAACAAATAAATGTTGACATTCCATGCCAGCCCGATTTTGTTCTTTCTTCACAAATTCCTTCACTGTCAAAGACTTTTATTTTGCTTCTTTGTAAAATGTAGGTCTGAGTTTCACAAACCTTCGATCAGCTCCAAAAGTAAACAAGCATACATTGAGACAGGCTCTGATGTTTATGTGTTTCATCTTTTATTTACTTTCTAAAATAACATTCTGCAGAAGTCTCCAACAAACTGTACACCCAGTCCAGAACTGGATGTCACCACAGTGTCTGCATTGCATGCCAATTATGTTAATTGATCCAGCCTCTAAAATATACAAACTTCTGGGTGGTGAGGCAAAATTGAGAAACAATGACGATAAATATTCCCAAGGACCCTAAGAGGCCAGATCTGATTTATCACAGTGAAGCTGTTGTTTCAAAGTTTGAAACAATAGGCAGAATCTTACTACTCTCTGAATAACATGAGTATTACCAGGTCAATTGGGCAAATATGTTGAGATTGTCAGAAATGAGAATTTCAACATTAAGGAAAAAGTCCAATTTTCCACCAAGCTTTAAATGGCAAGACAAGAACCTTGCGATTGAATAACAAGGGAATATTTGCAACTACTTGCAGACATTAGCTCACAAAGATTACATAATCTCATTTCATTGATGCACAGTCGCCTAGTCTCAATCATCTGATAAAAATTTGACAGCAACAATTCCTGACATGAAAATCAGAAAAGGTATCTGGCAATTCCAGCTTGCTAATCCATTTAATACAGGCCCCAACGTCACAGGGCATGCCCTGTGGGCAGACAGCCCACCCATGAGGATTACTACTGAACATGTACCTGCCTCACTGCACCCTCATTGCCCATCTCTGCCTTATTAGGATACAGTTCTTTACTTCAGCATTGCACTTTGAGCATAAAAGCACCTACCATTGTAATGCTGCTGCATGCTCACTTTGCGTTCAGGCATATGCACCCAGCCAAAGAATTGGAACAGAGTACATCTCAGGCTTCCTCACTTGCTTGCCTGATGGTCATTCAATTTGTGCTCACTCACTTTGGGCCTACTTTGATGCTCAGAGCATTTTTGACTTGTCCTTTTGTACTTGGCCCCTCATGCCAGCTTAAATGCTCATCGTACTTCTGCCTTGACTTGCTGTTTAATGCAGACACAGGCTTGTCGTGGCAGTTAGCAGACATCAGTTAAGTAGAATGAATAGTTTGCTGCACAGCACCATGCTGCATCAATCTCACACCTGTACTATGTGCCAGCAGGCTATGCAACAAACACATTGGACATGTTTCAACCAAATAGTCATGACTCAGTGTGTAAGTGGAGTAGTTCTCAGTCAGGTAAAAGGAGATAGCTTTCAGCCAAGGGATTCTGGCACATGAAGTCAAGATCAGCATCAGTTATCAGGCTGGGAGCTTAGACAGATTATCTGTATCACTATTGTCTCAAGAATGGGCTACCTGCCTGCCCCTCAGAAAGCCTTCTTTTTCCTTTCCTTCCCATTGTATCTAATGCACTCCCAGGATCTAAAGAGGTGGAGGGATCCCTCTACAATGAAGCCCAATGGTCTGGATGTTTTGACTGGGTGACTCTGGGAACATTTGTGATAGGGCAGCCCAGACATGCTGAGTGTGGTCTGTCTCAGCTTGAACTTCCACAGGATGAAGGTGGGAGTGAGAGGCCTAGAAGTTTTTTTTAGAATTAGTTCACAGGGTGATGGTGGCACTGGCTAGTCTAGCATTTATTGCCAAGTGGGCAGTTAAGAGTTAACTATGTTGCTCTAGGTCTGCGGTGACATATAGGCTAGACCAGGTAAGGATGGCAGTTGCTTTACCTGAAGGACATTTGTGAACCAGACAGGTTTTTCTCCAATAATTGGCTCATGGTTGTCATAAGACTTTTAACTCCAGATTTTGACTTAACTCAAATTCCACATCTGCCGTGACAGGATTAGAACCCGGGTCTCCAGAACATTATCTAGCCGCTGGCTTAATGGTCCAGCTATATTACCACTAAGCCATCACCTCCCCTTTAGAGTCCTGACAGCAGACTTCTGAGAGGAGTGTACTGCACTTGGATCTCCAGGCAGTCACCAAAGGTCCATTGAAGCAGCCAATGACCACAGGTGGCATGGTATAAAGTGTGTTATTGGAGTATTCTAACCTTCTAGCCAGTTTGGTTAGTACCTCTGGCAGATTTGCCTGCCATGAATGTCTGACACCCTGGAGTGTTCTCCTGCCTGAGGTTGTGCAGGTTCCTGGTCTCCAACAGTCCTCCGAGTGCCACCAACCTGGGTGCATCTTTCTTGGCCAGCTGCGGAGACATGGCAGTGATGCAGTCACCGGAATCTGCTCCCAGTTTTAATCTTGCTTAAGTCCCCGTAGAAATGGGAGTATCGGGGCTGCAAGGAGGTAGGCTTGTGAGGGATACGTGACAAGGAGGAAATGTCTTTTCAGGGCCATCCCCTTGATGGTAGAGACTGTACATATTCCACTGGTTCCAGCAGGAGACAAAAGAGAGACGGGTTGTGTAACAGGGGTGGCCGTTCAGCCATGATAAGAGTACATTCACAGCGGGGTAATTGGAGAGCAGCACAGCGACAGACGTAACAATTCTTATTTGGTTGCCAGGACATAGAGGTTGTGAAATTATCACATAAATGGTTATAGTCACCACGAGCTAAGACAAGAATCTCCATTTCTTAGGGAGCGAAAATGTTGGGCACTCCACCATCCATTCTGACTCTTTCTGTGGAGCACTTTCTCCTGGAATGAGACAAAGGGAGTGCTCTGTGTGAATAGAATGCACAGTGGGCATGCATGTGTGTTGGGGTGGCTAACAGCGAGACAGACATGATGCTGCATGCACCACTGAATGGTATACCATTTTCCTTGTCAGCAGATGAATTCATTAGCAGCATTAGAGTGAGTGTGAGGTAGCAAAGAGAGATGATGTCACTTAATCACATAGGCCAGGGAGGATCAGTAGCCTTACGGCAGCATTACTGGGTGTTTTTTTTCCCAGACTGACTCTGCTGGCAACCTCAAATTAAGCTGACAATGTCTTATGGAATGGCATCCTCTGGCAGTATTAAGGGAAGTGGGTAGCCCTCCATTACACCACCACATTCAACTGAGTCTCTGTAAGGAAACCAGCCATTGCTGGGGTAATTCCTCACACACAGGAATGGTGTAGGCCAGCTCCTGACTGACAACCATTGGCCCAGTGTGTAGGCGTATTCTAAATGTGGTGTCCACGCTGGGAATCCCAGGAGGTCCCATCAGCGGTCAATACTTCTGCCACTGGTGAGTGGGATGATAGTACAAGCATGGCATCATAGGGAGGCGGTGCACAGCTAATTAGGTGAGCTTGGAGAATAATGTGAGAAAATTCATTTGAGCTCACCAAGAGAAATCCTCCATGAGGCTCACCAAAGTTGACACTTAGCCAGCTCCTAGACTTGTCACTTCTAGTTCTGAATTTTCCTCATATACAGGCTTTAGGGGAGCACCAATTCAATGCTACCTTTCAGAGGTAGTAACATGTATTATTCATTCAAGTCAAATGGTGTATGATACCGACTCTGAGGTGTAACTTCTCTGTGTAATAACAGTCACGCACTATGCTAAGGTTCAGACTGCCTATCAGTGCATTTACCAAATACACACAAGTAGAAACTGATCTCATGTAACAGTTAAATCTCAACTTTTGGCCAAAAACATTCAAATGCATTCTGCATATCATTCACTTTCCAATTTCAAACTTGCTTTGATACAAATCTACTCATTCAAAGAATCATGAGATAGCATGCCATTGGAGGCAACTGTTCAGCTTCGATCTTGTCTACACATGTCAAACCATGCTGCCAAGGCTAGCACGAGACTGTTGAGATTAGGGCAGGCTACCTTCACAGTTTAGACAAATGCCTAAGAATAAGTGTACAAGCTTGAAATGAATGCTTGAAGGAGAGAAAAACACTCATCAAGATTTTGATTTACTTATTTATTCGTCACATCTGGTAAGTGTAAGAATACATAAGTCAAGCAAAAAGTGTACAAAGTTGCTGTTCACTGGTGCCCATGTTGTTATAAAAACAAGAATTAACAGATTTTAACAGAGCCAAAAGGTAAGCAAGAAAAAAAAGTCCAGATCTCGGAGTCTCAAGACTCATCTCCACAATGTACAGGCACGCTCCAATGACTAGGATATCCAGGAGGTCACCACTGCCAGGCGAAAGGCCCCGTCTCACTGCCAGCTGCTGCCGCCCCACTGGCCCCGCTCTCATGGCTGGGTGCCGCTGTCTCATCCACCCCGTACTCACGGCCGAGTGCCGCTGTCTCATCCACCCCGCTCTCACCACCGAGTGCAACAGCCACACCGACCCTGCTCTCACCGCCGAGTGCAACTGCCTCACCGACCCCGCTCTGACCGCCGAGTGCCGCTGCCTCACCGACCCCGCTCTGACCAGCGAGTGCCGCTGCCTCACCGGCCCCGCTCTCACCACCGAGTGCAACTGCCTCACCGACACCGCTCTCACCGCCGAGTGCAACTGCCTCACCGACCCCGCTCTGACCGCCGAGTGCCGCTGCCTCACCGACACCGCTCTCACCACCGAGTGCAACTGCCTCACCGACCCCGCTCTCACCGCCGAGTGGAACTGCCTCACCGACCCCGCTCTCACCGCCGAGTGCAACTGCCTCACCGACCCCGCTCTCACCGCCGAGTGCCGCTGCCTCACCGACCCCGCTCTCACCACCGAGTGCAACTGCCTCACCGACCCCGCTCTCACCGCCGAGTGGAACTGCCTCACCGACCCCGCTCTCACCGCCGAGTGCAACTGCCTCACCGACCCCGCTCTGACCGCCGAGTGCCGCTGCCTCACCGACCCCGCTCTCACCACCGAGTGGAACTGCCTCACCGACCCCGCTCTCACCGCCGAGTGGAACTGCCTCACCGACCCCGCTCTGACCACCGAGTGCCGCAGCCTCACCGACCCCGCTCACACCGCCGAGTGCCGCTGCCTCACCGACCCTGCTCTGACCACCGAGTGCCGCTGCCTCACCGACCCCGCTCTCACCACCGAGTGCAACTGCCTCACCGACCCCGCTCTCACCGCCGAGTGCAACTGCCTCACCGACCCCGCTCTCACCGCCGAGTGCAACTGCCTCACCGACCCCGCTCTCACCGCCGAGTGCCGCTGCCTCACCGACCCCGCTCTCACCGCCGAGTGGAACTGCCTCACCGACCCCGCTCTCACCGCCGAGTGCAACTGCCTCACCGACCCCGCTCTGACCGCCGAGTGCCGCTGCCTCACCGGCCCCGCTCTCACCACTGAGTGCAACTGCCTCACCGACCCCGCTCTCACCGCCGAGTGCAACTGCCTCACCGACCCCGCTCTGACCGCCGAGTGCCGCTGCCTCACCGACCCCGCTCTCACCGCCGAGTGGAACTGCCTCACCGACCCCGCTCTGACCACCGAGTGCCGCAGCCTCACCGACCCCGCTCACACCGCCGAGTGCTGCTGCCTCACCGACCCTGCTCTGACCACCGAGTGCCGCTGCCTCACCGACCCCGCTCTCACCACCGAGTGCAACTGCCTCACCGACCCCGCTCTCACCACCGAGTGCAACTACCTCACCGACCCCGCTCTCACCGCCGAGTGCAACTGCCTCACCGACCCCACTCTCACCGCCGAGTGCAACTGCCTCACCGACCCCGCTCTCACCGCCGAGTGCAACTGCCTCACCGACCCCGCTCTCACCGCCGAGTGCCGCTGCCTCACCGACCCCGCTCTCACGGCCAAGTGCCGCTGCCTCACCGACCCCGCTCTCACCGCCACATGCCGCTGACTCACCGACCCCGCTCTCACTGCCGAGTGCCGCTGCCTCACCGACCCCGCTCTCACCGCCGAGTGCGACTGCCTCACCGACCCCGCTCTCACCGCCGACTGCCGCTGCCTCACCGACCCCGCTCTCACCGCCGACTGCCGCTGCCTCACCGACCCCGCTCTCACTGCCGGGTGCCGCTGCCTCACCGACCCCGCTCTCACCGCCGAGTGCAACTGCCTCACCGACCCTGCTCTCACCGCCGAGTGCAACTGCCTCACCGACCCTGCTCTCACCACCAAGTGCCGCTGCCTCACCGACCCCGCTCTCACCGCCGAGTGCAACTGCCTCACCGACCCCGCTCTCACCGCCGACTGCCGCTGCCTCACCGACCCCGCTCTCACCACCGGGTGCCGCTGCCTCACCGACCCCGCTCTCACCGCCGTGTGCCGCTGCCTCACCGACCCTGCTGTCACCACCAAGTGCCGCTGCCTCACCGACCCCACTCTCACCGCCGAGTGCAACTGCCTCACCGACCCCACTCTCACTGCCAAGTGCCGCTGCTTCACCGACCTCGCTCCCACCGCCACATGCCACTGCCTCACCGAACCCGCTCTCACCGCCGAGTGCCGCCGCCTCACCGACCCCGCTCTCACCGCCGAGTGCAACTGCCTCACCGACTCCGCTCTGACCGTCGAGTGCCGCTGCCTCACCGGCCCTGCTCTCACCGCCAAGAGCCACTGCCTCACCGACCCCGCTCTCACCGCCGAGTTCCGCTGCCTCACCGACCCCGCTCTCACCACCGAGTTCCGCTGCCTCACCGACCCCGCTCTCACCACCGAGTGCCGCTGCCTCACCGACCCCGCTCTCACCGCCCAGTGCAACTGCCTCACCGACCCCGCTCTCACCGCCGAGTGGAACGGCCACACCAATCCCGCTCTCACCGCCGAGTGCCGCTGCCTCACCGACCCCGCTCTCACCACCGAGTGCAACTGCCTCACCGACCCCGCTCTCACCGCCGAGTACAACTACCTCACCGACCCCGCTCTCACTGCCGAGTGCCGCTGCCTCACCGACCCCATTCTCACCGCCGACTGCCACTGCCTCACCGAACCCGCTCTCACCGCCGAGTGCAACTGCCTCACCGACCCCACTCTCACCGCCACATGCCACTGCCTCACCGACCCCGCTCTCACTGCCGAGTGCCGCTGCCTCACCGACCCCATTCTCACCGCCGACTGCCGCTGCCTCACCGAACCCGCTCTCACCGCCGAGTGCCGCTGCCTCACCGACCCTGCTCTCACCGCCAAGAGCCACTGCCTCACTGACCCCGCTCTCACCGCCGAGTGCAACTGCCTCACCGACCCCGCTCTCACCGCCGAGTGGAATGGCCACACCAATCCCGCTCTCACTGCCGAGTGCCGCTGCCTCACCGACCCCGCTCTCACCACCGAGTGCAACTACCTCACCGACCCCGCTCTCACTGCTGAGTGCCGCTGCCTCACCGACCCCATTCTCACCGCCGACTGCCGCTGCCTCACCGAACCCGCTCTCACCGCCGAGTGCCGCTGCCTCACCGACCCTGCTCTCACTGCCGGGTGCCGCTGCTTCACCGACCCCGCTCTCACCGCCGAGTGCCGCTGCCTCACCGACCCTGCTCTGACCGCCGAGTGCCGCTGCCTCACCGACCCTGCTCTCACCGCCGAGTTCCGCTGCCTCACCGACCCCGCTCTCACTGCCGAGTGCCGCTGCCTCACCGACCCCGCTCTCACCGCCGACTGCCGCTGCCTCACCGACCCCGCTCTCACCGCCGAGTGCCGCTGCCTCACCGACCCTGCTCTGACCGCCGGGTGCCGCTGCCTCACCGACCCCGCTCACACCGCCGAGTGCAACTGCCTCACCGACCCCGCTCTGAAGACCGAGTGCCGCTGCCTCACCGACCCTGCTCTCACCGCCAAGTGCCACTGCCCCACCGACCCTGCTCTCACCGCCGGGTGCCACTGCCTCACCGACCCTGCTGTCACCACCAAGTGCCGCTGCCTCACCGACCCCACTCTCACCGCCGAGTGCAACTGCCTCACCGACCCCACTCTCACTGCCAAGTGCCGCTGCTTCACCGACCTCGCTCCCACCGCCACATGCCACTGCCTCACCGACCCCGCTCTCACCGCCGACTGCCGCTGCCTCACCGACCCCGCTCTCACCGCCGAGTGCAACTGCCTCACCGACCCCGCTCTGACCGCCGAGTGCCGCTGCCTCACCGACCCTGCTCTCACCGCCAAGAGCCACTGCCTCACCGACCCCGCTCTCACCGCCGAGTTCCGCTGCCTCACCGACCCCGCTCTCACCACCGAGTTCCGCTGCCTCACCGACCCCGCTCTCACCGCCGAGTGCCGCTGCCTCACCGACCCCGCTCTCACCGCCGAGTGCAACTGCCTCACCGACCCCGCTCTCACCGCCGAGTGGAACGGCCACACCAATCCCGCTCTCACCGCCGAGTGCCGCTGCCTCACCGACCCCGCTCTCACCACCGAGTGCAACTGCCTCACCGACCCCGCTCTCACCGCCGAGTACAACTACCTCACCGACCCCACTCTCCCTGCGAAGTGCCGCTGCTTCACCGACCTCGCTCCCACCGCCACGTGCCGCTGCCTCACCGACCCTGCTCTCACCGCCGAGTGCAAATACCTCACCGAGCCCGCTCTCACCGCCGAGTGCAACTGCCTCACCGACCCCACTCTCCCTGCGAAGTGCCGCTGCTTCACCGACCTCGCTCCCACCGCCACGTGCCTCTGCCTCACCGACCCCGCTCTCACCGCCGAGTTCCGCTGCCTCACCGACCCCGCTCTCACCACCGAGTTCCGCTGCCTCACCGACCCCGCTCTCACCGCCGAGTGCCGCTGCCTCACCGACCCCGCTCTCACCGCCGAGTGCAACTGCCTCACCGACCCCGCTCTCACCGCCGAGTGGAACGGCCACACCAATCCCGCTCTCACCGCCGAGTGCCGCTGCCTCACCGACCCCGCTCTCACCACCGAGTGCAACTGCCTCACCGACCCCGCTCTCACCGCCGTGTGCCGCTGCCTCACCGACCCCACTCTCCCTGCGAAGTGCCGCTGCTTCACCGACCTCGCTCCCACCGCCACGTGCCGCTGCCTCACCGACCCTGCTCTCACCGCCGAGTGCAACTACCTCACCGAGCCCGCTCTCACCGCCGAGTGCAACTGCCTCACCGACCCCACTCTCCCTGCGAAGTGCCGCTGCTTCACCGACCTCGCTTCCACCGCCACGTTCCTCTGCCTCACCGACCCCGCTCTCACCGCCGAGTGGAACTGCCTCACCGACCCCGCTCTGACCACCGAGTGCCGCTGCCTCACCGACCCCACTCTCACCGCCGAGTGCCGCTGCCTCACCGACCCCGCTCTCACCGCCGAGTGCCGCTGCCTCACCGACCCCGCTCTCACCGCCGAGTGCCGCTTCCTCACTGGCCCCGCTCTCACCGCCAAGTGCAACTGCCTCACCGACCCCGCTCTCACGGCTGAGTGTAACTTCCTCACCGACCCCGCTCTCACCGCCGAGTGCCGCTGCCTCACTGGCCTGTTCTCACCGCTGCTCTTTCACCGGCCTCCTCTTGCCGCCAACACGGCCCATTCTTGTTTTGCCACTGCTGCTCTGGCCTACGCTCAATCAAACATTGCTGCAGGACACAGCGCACACGCCCAGCTGCCGCCATGTTGTCCCAGATTGTGGTCTGATTCCTACCTGACTCCTCAGGTCGGCAGTTAAAGGGGGAAGGTGATGTGTGGGGTAGAATTACTGCAGAGAGGCGAAAGATGTTGAAGTGACAAAAAAAGTGAAAGGAAAGGGAACTGGTGAGCAGAGTAGAGCTCCGAATGGAGCTACTTTCCCTGCTGCCCTCTTGAATATTCTGCGTTATGATGCATTAGGTTGCATTTGGATTTCAATGTTAGCAACACAGTATGAAGGGCTATAGAAGCCTCGCTTGAACTCAGAACGCAGATTGACATCAAATCATTTTTAAAATTTGGGATACCCAAAGCACTTGATGGCAAAGAAGATAACTACTTGTGGACTGACATAATCAATGATGATTGCTTATGAAGGCAATGTTGATGATGTGATTCAAGATACAGATTAGGACGTATGATTTGGTTCTGAAGACAAGGAGGAGGGTGATTTTTGTAAATTTCAATCAATGTTTAGTTCGCAGTCTGCTGCAAAATAGCATTCTTATCTGTTTTGTGATAAAAATCAATGAACTTGCATAAATTTTACATGGCATTTGTATTTGGCAGATACAATAAATTGTATTTATTTAGTGTAGACAAATTACTATCTGAATCCAGGGAGATTCTTATTTTATTGTTAAATGTCAATATTAAATATGGTTTCTGGCTCTTCATGCGCTACCTTTAGGGATGGGGCTAATGAGAACTGCCAATGACATGGCTATTCAATAATTAGTTGTCAT
The DNA here is from genome assembly GCF_030684315.1 of Stegostoma tigrinum. Taxonomy (NCBI): domain Eukaryota; kingdom Metazoa; phylum Chordata; class Chondrichthyes; order Orectolobiformes; family Stegostomatidae; genus Stegostoma; species Stegostoma tigrinum. Next base: position 70,166,087 of record NC_081356.1, on the reverse strand, counting down.
ACCATCATAATCAGATAGAAAGGATGAATTTCAACATCTAAAAGATACTCATATATAAGTTGATCCATGCTATTTGGCCCAAAATTTAGTCTCTAAATCTTGATTTTCACATGAGAACATTTGGCATCTTTACTGGTAACTATCTTTCCACAAGCCACCAATATTCTTTGCATCTCTTCATAATGTCCTTTTCTGCAGAGCCCCCTTGAACAGTCATGATTTCCAAGATGTTCTGAGGAATGTTCAGTTTTCTATGTGCCAGAAGAAAAAACAAAATAAAACTGGTGAATGAGACATTCTGATCAAAACCATCTTGTATACTTCAAAACAGAGTTCCAGTAAGACCAGTATTTTCAGGTATTTCTGGGATTTCCTCCTGGGTTTTGTTCACTAAAATCATAAAATCTTGCCAGAGGGACTTTTCCATCTAGAGTTGTACGGCAGGAATGTAAGCCTGAATTTCCAAATGCAACTTGGAGACTGAAGATTCTTGTTGGCAATCACAGAATCACGGAAATGTTACAGAGCAGAAGGAGACTATTTGGTTCATTGTGCCTAAACCAGTTCATTAACGCAGCATCATTACCTTGGGGTAATCTCCTACTTTTTCCCAGTAACTGTACACATTACTTTTATCCAAATAATCATCCAATATCCTCTTAAATGCCTCAATTGAACCTGACTCTGCCATAATTCCAGGCAATGCATTCCATACCCGAACTACTCGCTGAGTGAAAAGGCTTTTCCTCACATCGCCTTTGCTTCATTTGCATCTGTGTGACCTTTTGTTCTTGCTCCTTTTATAGGCAAAACAGTTTCGCCCTATCTAGCTAGCTCATGATTTTGGAAGCCGCTGAGCCTTCTTCAATCCAAGGAGAGTAACTATGAAACTGAAATATTTGAGTGGAAAATAAACAATGCTGAAAGTACCATGCACATAAGTAAAAGTCAGGGAAGAGAACTTGGCTTTGGCCATCTCACTACTTGCTCACTCCGAGCCGGGAATCCAATTCTTACAAGAACATTTACACCATTGTGTTTTCTATTCCCTAACCTGATGATTATTCTATTCGAAGTGAGGAAATGTTTGAATGCCTGGGAAATTTCTTTTTGGGAAGACAATCTTGAGAGTAAATTGAGATTTCTTTATCGTGGTGAAGAAACCATCATGAAAATAGGCCCAGTTTTTCATCACTTACATCTGACTGTTTAACATGAAAGGTGCACTATTTGTTGTTTTCATTTCATTTTCAATTTACAACTGTTGCCCTTGCAAAGATATCTACATGAAAATCACATTGAATCAACATTTTTAACTGCAATTGATACATCCCAAGCAAAGGAACAATCTATTTTGTATTTGTCTGCAAGCGTCATCCAGGTGTTTTTACATTTTATTCCACTTCTGATTATTTACATTACGAAAGAAATGTATCACTGAATCAATTTTTGCAAAAAATTCTATGTGAGGCATTTAATAATAAGTTTTAGGTTGTACTCATACCCAGGCTGCAAGTTTCATCCAATATGGTGAACAAGGTAGAATCTGCTTTCAGACTCTTCAGGAAAGGGAGGTGGTAATCCTGAACTACACTGATCACCTTCCTCAGTATGTTGACCTTGCAAAGTCTTCCTCGCTAACTCCTGGGGGCTAGTGCCAAACCTGGGTGCGCTGTCTCACAGACTAGTCAAGCAACTGCCTGACATTGTCATACTTACACAATCATACCTGACGGGTAATGTCCCAGACTCCACCATCACTATCCCTGGATATGTCCTGCCCCATCAGCAGGACAGACCCAGCAGAGAGGGCGACACTGTGTTGTACAGTTGGGAGGGAGTTGCCTTTGGGAGTCCTCAACATTGATTCTGGACTCATGCCTCATGGCATCAGATTAAACATGGGGCGGCACGGTGGCTCAGTGGTTAGTACAGCTGCCTCACAGCTCCAGGAACTTGGATTCGATTTCACCCTCAGGTGACTGTCTGTGTGGAGTTTGCACATTCTCCCTGTGTCTGCGTGGGTTTCCTCTGGATGCTCCGGTATTCTCCCACAGTCCAAAGATGTGCAAGCTAGATGGATTGGTAAATTGCCCATAGTGCTGAGGGATGTGTAGATTAGGTGGATTATGCAGGGATGGGTCTGGGTGTGATGCTCTGTGCATCGGTGTGGACTTGTTGGGCCGAAGGGCCTGTTTCCACTACTGTAGGGATTCTATTAAACCTCCTGCTGATTACCACTTACCGTCCTCCCTCAGCTGATGAATCAATACTCCTCCATGTTGTACAACACTCAGAGGAAGCATTGAGGAAGGCAAGGGCACAAAACGTACTCTGCGGGGGGGATTTCAATGTCCACCACCAAGAGTGTCATGGCAGCAGGGCGACAGGTCAGGATGGTCGGCTCCTAAAGGACATAGCTGCTAGGCTGGGTCTGCAGCAGGTGACGAGGGAACCAACAAGAGGGAAAAACATACTTGGCCTCATCCTTACCAAGTTGCAGTTGCATCTGTCCATGACAGTATCAATAAGAGTGACCATTGCACAGCTCTTCTGGAGAGGAAGTCCCATCTTGACATTGAGAACAACCTCTATCGTGTTGCGTGGCACTATCACTGTGCTAAATGGGGCGGACTTTGAACAGATCTAGCACCTCAAGGCTGGGCATCCATGAGGCGCTGTGGGCCATCAACAGCAGCAGCAGAATTGTACTCCAGCACAATCAGTAACCTCATGGTCCGGCATATACCCGCTCAACTATTACCATCAAGCCAGGGGATCAACCCTGGTTTAAGGAAGAGTGCAGGAGCTCATGCCAGAAACAGCACCAGCCTTACATGAAGATAAAATCTCAACCTGGTGAAGCCATCAAACAGGACAACTTGCACACCAAACAGCATTAGCAGTAACAGATAGACAGAACTAAGCAATCCCACAGCCAACGGATCAGACCTAAACTCTGCAGTCCTGCCACATCCAGTCATGAATGGTGATGAAGATTTAAACAACTCACTGGTGGAGGAGGCTCTACAAATATCCCCATCCTCAATGATGGAAGAGCACAGCACATCAGTGCAAAAGATAAGGTTGAAACATTTGCAGCAATCTTCAGTCGGAATTGCTGAATGGACTATCCATCTCGGCCTCCTCTGGTGGTCCCCAGCATTACTGGATTATGCATTATGGACTTCAGTAAAGCCTTTGATAAGGTTCCACATGGTAGGCTATTGGAGAAAAAACAGAGGCATGGGATTGAAGGAGATTCAGCAGCTTGGATTAGAAACTGGCTTTCTGTAAGAAGGCAACGAGTGGTGGTTGATGGAAAATAATCAGCCTGGAGTCAGGTCACTAGTGGTGTGCCTCAAGGATCTGTTTTGAGACCACTGCTGTTTGTCATTTTTATAAATGACTTGGACGCAGGCATAGGTGGATGGGTTAGTAAGTTTGCAGATGACACTAAAGTCGGTGGACTGGTGGTCAGTGTGGAAGAATGTTACAGGTTGCAGAGACACTTGGATAAACTGCAGAATTGGGCTGAAAGGTGGCAAATGGAGTTCAATGCAGATAAATGTGAGGTGATTCACTTTGGGAAGAATAATAGGAAGGCAGAATACTGGGTCAATGGAAAGATTCTTGGTAGTGTGGATGTGCAGAGGGATCTTGGTGTCCATGTACATAGATCCCTGAAAGTTGCCACCCAGGTTGATAGTGCTGTTAAAAAGGCTTACGGTGTGTTAGGTTTTATTGGTAGAGGGATTGAGTTCTGGAGTCATGATGTCATGCTGCAACTGTACAAAACGCTAGTGCGGCCTCATTTACAATATTGCGTGCAGTTCTGGTCGCCCCATTACAGGAAGGATGTGGAAGCATTGGAAAAGGTACAGAGGAGATTTACCAGGATGTTGCCTGGGCTGGAGCGCAGGCCCTATGAAGAAAGGCTGAGCGACTTGGGTCTGTTCTCATTGGAAAGAAGGAGGCTAAGAAGGGATTTAATAGAGACATACAAGATGATCAGAGGAATAGATAGGGTGGACAGTGAGAGTCTTTTTCCGAGGATGATGACTTCAGCTTGTAGAAGGGTGCATGGCTACAAATTGAGGGGTGATAGATTTAAGACAGATGTCAGAAACAGGTTCTATACTCAGAGAGTGGTAAGGGCGTGGAATGCCCTGCCTGCCAATGTAATTAACTTAGCTACATTAGGGGCATTTAAACAGTCCTTGGATAAGCTTATGGATGATGATGAGATAGTGTAGGGGACGGGATTAGATTAGTTCACAGGCCGGCGCAACATCGAGGGCCGAAGGGCCTGTTCTGTGCTGAATTGTTCTATGTTCTATGTTCTATTGCAGACACCAGTCCTCAGCCAATTCCATTCACTCCATGTGATATCAAGAAACAATTGGAAATATTGGATGCTGCAAAGGCTACAGGCTCTGACAACATTCGGCAATAGTACTCAAGATTTATACTTCAGTATTTGCTGCTCTCCTAGCCGAGCTGTTCCCTACTGTTAAAACACTGGTATCTACCTGACAATGTGGAAAATTGCTCAAGTGTGTACTGCACATGACAATCAGGACAAATCCAACCCGGCCTATTACTGCCCCTTCAGTCTTCCCTTGATCATCAGGAAAGTGATGGAAGGTGTCATCAACAGAGTTATGAAACAGCACCTGCTCAGCAATAACCTGCTCAGTGATGCTCAGTTTCGGTTCCGCCAGGGCCACTCAGCTTCTGATTTTGTTACAGCCTTGGTTCAAGCATGGGCAAAAGAACTGAATTCCAGACGTGAGGTGAGAGTGGCAGCCCTGGACATCAAGGATCCATTCAACCGAGTGAATCATTGAGGAGCTGTGGCAAAACTGGTATCAATGGAAATCCAGGGGCAAACTTTCCAGTGGTTAGAGCCATATGTGGCACTTAGGAAGATGGTTGTGGCTGTTGGAGGTCAATCATCTCAGCTCCAGGACATCACTGCTGAACTTCCTCAGGGTGGTGTCCTTGGCCCAACCATCAGCAGCTGCTTCATCAATGATTTTCCCTCCATCATAAGGTCAGGAGTGGGGATGTTCGCCACTGATTGCACAAGGTTCAGCGCCGTTTGCGACTCCACAGATACCAAAGCAGTTCATGTCCAAATGCAACAAAATGTGGACAATATCCAGGCTTGTGCTGACAAGTGGCAAATAATATTTGTGCCACACAAATGCCAGGCTATGAGCATCACCAATTAGAAACAATTTAACCACTGCCCCTTGACATTCAATGGAGTTACCGTCATCGAAGGCCCATTGTCAACTAACCTGAGGATAGTCAGTGATTAGAAACTCAGCTGGACTCACCACACAAACACAGTGGCTACAAAAGTAGATCAGAGACTAAGAATACTATGATGAGAAACTCACCTCCTGACCTCACCTCCCAAAGCCTGTCCATCAATTATAAGGCACAAGCCAAGAGTATGATGGAATGCTCCCCACTTGCCCAGATGGGTGCAGCCCCAACAACACCCAAGAAGCTTGTCACCATCCAGGACAAAGCAAAAGCCTGGTTTATTCGTGGTACATCCACAAGCTTCCACTTCCTTCATCACCAACGCTCAGGAGCAGAAGTGTATAATATCTATCAGATGCACTGCAGAAATTCACCAAAGATTCATCTAAGACAGTACGTTCTAAACCCATGACCACCTCCATCTAAAAGGACAAGATATATGGGAATGGCACAAATTTCAAGTTCCCCTCCAAGCCATTCACCATCCTCACCATTCCTTCACTGTCACTGGGTCAAAATCCTGGAATTCCTTCCCTAATGGCAATGTGGGTCAACCCACAGCAGGTGGGTTGCAGTGGTTCAAGACGAGCGCTCACTACCACCTTCTCAAGTGCAGCTAGAGATGGGTAATAAACGCTGGCCCAGACAGCTATGTCAACAGCCCAAGTTGCAAAAATGCACATCAAGGGAGACAAGTATTTATACGGCAATTTCACATGCCCAGGAAATCTTAAAGTGCCTTATAAAATATGGAATGCAGGAAGAATAGTAACCTATTTGTCCAGAGCATGCTCCCATAAGCTGCCACATGATGCCAATTGGGTATTCAGCTTTTGTCATACAAAACTGGAGATAAGTCCCCAGCACACCAGTATCATGGGATCTTTGAAGTCATTGCAGCAGAACGACCCTCAGTTTAACATTTCATTGCTTTACACTGAAGGTGAACAGCATTTTTTTTGGGCTCAAGTGGGACCTGAAGCCAGAACTATGTGGTTTAAAGGCCAGGAAACTCCCAATCGAGCCATTTCAGAAACACAATGGTATGTTATCATACATGCAGCTCAACTCCAAAAATATCGTTTGATGCTTTTGACAACTGGAAACCGAGAATGCTTAATTTGTAGTTGAAGGAGATGAAGTTGGGTTTTACAACTGATATTTCTACATTGCATTTGTGTTGAATTAGTGCTAATGCTAGTACTGCTAGCTCCCAGTTCATGGATTTTATCCAATCAGTACTAACACAAAAACTAAACTTGTCAGATTTGTTATGGTTGGTGGTTAATTATTACTGTATCTTCTTCGCTGCCATTCTGAGTGAATCTGACATGTCTGTTGTTGCTGCTTCTGTTGGCTGCTCAAGGTCCAAACTAACGACACTAACATGACAAAACAGCAACAGAAAATAGCATCAGAGATAATGGGAACTGCAGATGCTGGAGAATTCCAAGATAATAAAATGTGAGGCTGGATGAACACAGCAGGCCAAGCAGCATCTCAGGAGCACAATGCTGCTTGGCCTGCTGTGTTCATCCAACCTCACATTTTATTAACAGAAAATAGCCTCTGTGTTGAACATTGGTACATAGATGCAGCAACTGGTCTATATGAATATAGAAATCGCAGAGTCTTGTCCATTTTAAAGTTCAATGTTGAGACTGTGCTTTGAATATGCCACATTCCCTGAAAGAAGATAATTATCTACAGTTGTAATCAAATGATATTGCAGATTGATTATGTTAATAAATAGAAGTGGCAATTCTGCACAATGAAGGAAAAGATACAATTCAGAATCAGCTTGCAAATATAACAATGAAGACCAAAATATAGAATCATTCATTTTCTTTTAGTGATCAGTCACGGAACCAATGGAAGAGAACATTGGTTATCATAATTTGCTAAGCATGGGAGGCAGGATGTCTCACAGCGCCAGGAACCAGGGTCACCCTTGGGCAAGAGTCTGTACGGAGTTTGCACATTGTCTCTGTTTCTGTGTGGGTTTCCTCCAGGTGCTCCAGTTTCCTCCCACAGTCCAAAAATGTATAGGTCTGGTGGATTAGCCATGGGAAATGCAGGATTAGAGGATAGGATAGGGTGGGAGGGTGGGTCTTCGTGGGATGCTCTTTGGAGGGGCAATGTGAACTTAATGGGCTGAATGGTCTGCTTTCACACTGTGGGGATACTATGAGTCTACATATACAGACAAGAATGTTCATTTGGCTTCCTTTCAAACTAAACATGAGTAGATATAATCTTGGTGCACTAAATGCATAATATTATATGTAGTTAAAACAACTTTTATGACATACTGGGTGAAAATTTAAGTTTTAATCAGCGCAACATTCATCATAATAATGGTTAGTCCTTGAAAGTAGAATTTTTATTTTAATTTATTTCTTTGTGGATGAATTCTTGGTTAAAACCTATTGACCTGTGTTAATTACAACCTTGAACATTTTTATAGCAAGACATTAGTATACTTCCAATTTGGGACATAAAATGTACGTGGACATTTTTAGGTGAAATAATGGAGCACATTTCACACAAGTATGATAGAAATCAGGCATTCTCTTTCACAAAAGGCTAAGTTAATGTAAAGTTTTGAGACTGGGATTTATAGACCTTTGTTAAGTAAAGACACAAAGGGATATGGAATAAAAGCAGATAAATGAAGTTGAGATGGTGATCCATGATTAAGGGGGAGATGATGGCTGAGTAATATTATTGACTGAACTGTTACTCCAGTGACCCAGGTAATGCTCTAGAGACCTGATTTTGAGTCCTGCCATGATGGATGGTCAAATTTGAATTGAATAAAAATCTGGAATTAAGAATCTTATGATGGCCATGAATTCATTGTCAATTGTCAAGGGAAAAAAAAGCATTCAGTTGACTAATGTCCTTTAGGGAAGGAAGCTACCACCCTTACACAGTCTAGCCTACGTGTGAATCCAGAAAAACAGCAATATGGTTGACTCTTAACTCTCCTCTGGTCAGTTAGGTGTGGGCAACAAAAGATCCAATTGGTGAAGCACTCATCCTGTGAGTGAATTTTTAAGAATCTGCTCAAAGGATTGCAGGTGATAAGATTTAAGAATATTTTATTACACTCATAGAGATGTCCATCTCATTCATGCCAATCAGATATTCCAAATTAATCTAATCCCATTTGCCTGTATTTGGCCTGTATCCCTCTGAACTCTTCCCATTCATATATCCATCCAGATGCTTTCTCTTCCTCTGGCAGTTCTTTCCATTCGAGCACCACACTGTGCTTGAAAAAGTGGTCCCCTAGGTCCCTTCTAAACCTTTCTCCTCTCATCTTATACCTGTGCCCTCTAGTTTTGAACTCCCCTACCTTGGAGAAAAGTCCTTGACAATTCACCCTGTCCGTGGGTAAATACAAGTGGTAACCTCTATTGGAGAAGCCCAGAACTAACATTAACATTGAAACTAGTGGTTCCCTCCTGTTGTGCAGCTGTTGCATCTCTACTTCTGGATCAGGAGACCAGGGTTCAAAGCCCCCAGAGGTATACAGCAACATCTCTAAACAGGTTGATTGGGAAAAATAAGTTAAATTAAAATTAGAACTAATCCATTCATGTGCAGTGTGAGGGGGACATCTGAGCACAAAAGATAGTATTCCAACAAACACACATGTATAATTCAAATCAGCAGCTTCAGTCGATTGAAAACTGAGACTGGTAGCCTTTTTTAGCAGGTGAATAGAGTGAAGGCACCAATTAGTCACAATCGCATTGCATGTTTGAACAGACCTGAATAGCTAAATGCCTGTTTATCCTTTTTCAATGATTATCATGATGAGCCCTATTGAGTTTTAATTTGGGTTTTCGAATTGTTGTTTGATGTAAATGAAATTTTGGCACATCTCTTGGAGATTTTTAGTGTATATTCCATTTGCCACCTAGAACACATGTAGGTTAGTGTAATTTTAATGATTCAGCCCAATAGTTACTTGAACTGCTCCATGTCTACAATCTAACGCATTACAATTAAGAGATTTTGTTTTATCATTTTGCAGCAGTTCTTCTAATTTGATTAGAATGATAGTGAATGTTATTACTTTTGTTCTCCCTGTTGATTAAATGTTATTGAAAAGGCTTGGGATTTTTTCTTTTGAATGCTTTATATAGAAATACGAAGATTGAATTTTGATTGGTGGCATGTACAGTTACACACATGAATTTCAGAGGATACATTTTGTCCTTATCGCAACGTAATTCTTGAATGCAGGATATCTGTCAGAATTGTGCTATAGCAAATGTCTTACAATAAATATAACTGACAAATTAGGCATTGAAGTCCAGTGATCTTTCAACAGTTTATATTTAATCATATAATAAGGCTGGAATATATAAGTTCTGTGTAAAGTGCCTTTTCGCGGGGAAATTAAATCATTTTAGAAATACAACCAGTACATTCCCTGATACTTCCTTTGCTGGCCCTTGTGATGTTGTATGCTGAGTGTCACAGTGAATAGTGGTGACTAAACAAGCACATATAACTGCTTTCTTTCAAAATGTAATTGGTTCATTTTTTGCACAAGACAATGACAAGATGTTATTCAATATAAAGATTGAAAACATATGCATTTCATTTTATCTAATGATGGCATATTAACCATAGATGATCTGTCGGAAATGTATTTCTTTGCATAAACATCCCTGACACGTAAGCAGCTGGCAAGTGTTTCTAAAGGAAATGGCCCTTAATTAAACTCAACCATTCCCTAGAGAATATGGCTGAGACAACCACAGATAAATATGACCCTGTTGTAAGTAATGTCATTGTATCTTCATTATTGCAATACCATTCATTTCAATTGCAGCCTAGAGACTTGGTATGACGCTTTACATCACATCACATTGCATTTGTGTAATTCAAAGGTGTCAGTGAGCTTGTGTGAAAGTGAATCCAATATTGAGATTGCAAATCAGACTTCCCAAATAGGATTTGCAAGGAACTAATATGTTCTGCTAAAGAAGGTAGTTTTAATATACAACTGGTTATGTGCTCAAATGGTATTCTGCAGAATATTATTTATATAGGTTAGGTGTGAAATTTATGTAGCATTGAAACTTTATGTAGGTACTCAGGCAGAGTGGTAAGGCTGAAGCTTAACAAGTTGCAAGCTCATTGGCAACCTAATTGTGGAGTCACTTCAAATAAAATTATATCAAAATGTGGTAGATTCAAATATTAAGTGTGAGCATTCTTTCTGTCTCTCTTGCTCACTCCCTTTCCTTGAAGAGAAAGCAAGCCAGCTCATTCATAGTAACTAAAACAGGCTGTTTTAATAATCCATATGGAATTAGTTTACTGTCCTCACTTCAGTTGACTTCAAAGGATAAAACTTCTATAGGGTAATAAAAGGAATTGCAGTACTGTATGTTTGATGGAAATAAAGAAATGCAAGCCATGTCTCTAAGGATCACTCTTTATTACAAACACAGTCAATAATAACCAGCTGTAGAAATCAATAAGGAAAACAGGAAGAAAATTGCTCTTCATCTAAAAGCCTGATTGTGATAAGTGTCTGCATTTCAAAGTGTGAACCATTGCATGCACTTTCACTGTAGCTGAGGCTATTTTATAGGTTCATTAGAAAATCCCTATAATTCTCTAAAATATTGCAAAACAATGCTGCATGTTCCTCCTTCTAGGCCTAAGTGATTGCATATGGGCCATCAAAGCTCAGTTTGATCCAAACTTCACGCAACATTCCACACGTACGCAGGGGTAAACAGATGACAATCAGGAGTCAATATCACGGCTAATGCTCCCAACCTGGAGCACTTACCACATTTATAACACTTTCTCACTGCCACCCCGTTTGACTCGAACTACAGCACTCAATTTGGGACCTTCTGATGTGTAATTTTCAGCAACATGATCGACTAACTGACAGTGACTTACACATAACCTTTTATTCTTAAGGATCTCAGGTCTTTACTCTTATGATCACAAGTTATTATTTCATTTATCCTTAAACTTGCCTGTGGAATATTTCAAGGACAATGACAATGGCATTGCAATTTTGAAATATTTGTCACAGAACTTTAAAATGTAAAAAGCATTTCCTTATCCATTTGTCATTCACATTCTTGGACATTTTGAATGCAGCTACTTTCCTCAATTTAGAAAGTAGTAAAATCAACAAAAGAGCAAATGGCCTCTGAAAGGAAGAAGCTTGGTGAATGAAAAGACCATTTTGCTTCTTTCATACTTTCTTAAGCTCTTACCAGCAAGGTCCTTGTAAAATGCACCATTTAACGTTTTGTGTAAATATGGAAAATAAATAGCTTATAATCAAAATGACAAATTAAACACGACTGATTTTGGTGACCAATGTATATTTGGAATAAATCATCCAACACATGAGAAATGGGAAAGCCTGTACTCAGTATTGATATTCATTAAAGGTTTCCTACCTTAAATGATGCAACAAAAGCTGAGAACAGACGAGCACTGGAATTGGGAGTGGGTGAAGGCCACTCTGTCCCTTGACCCTGTTCTTCATTCTTTAAGATCATAGCCGATCTAATTACTCCACATTCTTGCCTGTCCACAATAATCTTTCACCCTATTACTTGCCAAGAATCCATCTACCTCTGGAATCATAATATTGAAGGATTCTATTTCCACCATTTTGAGGAACAGAGTTCAAAGTCTCAAGGCCCTTTAAGGGAAATAACACTCCTACAATATCCATCATCAATGGATGTCACCTTATATTGTAACAGTGATCCCAAAATCTGAGATGTAACAAGTGTTCTTTTATTCTGTGCATAACTGTGTACTCGGTTATTAGTTGCATCATCAATGGATTTTAAGGGATGTAACTGTTTTGATTTTGGCTTTGATCTTAATTCAAAATATCCTCACATTCAGAAAACTGAAATATGCAGAGTCTGCTATTCATTAATATGATTAATAATTATTTAGAGTCTGTAAAAAAGAATTATAAAGGTTCCACACCATGGTCAATTAATTACGTCTGCATAGGTCCCCAGTATCACAGACGCTTGTCCTCAGCCAATTCAATTCATTCAACGTGATATCAAGAAATGGTTGTCGGCACTGAATATCACAAAAGCTGTGGGCCCTAATATCATTCCAACAATAGCACTGATGACTGGTGCTGCAGCCCTTGCCGTACTCCCAAACAAGTTGTTCCAGCACAGCTTCAACATCAGCATCTGTCTGATAATGTGGAAAATTGTCCAGGTAAGTCCTGTACATAAACAGTGGAACAAATCCATCCTGACCAATTACTTCCTTATCATAAAAAGGTGTAGAGCTGGATGAACACAGCAGGCCAAGCAGCATCATGGGAGCAGGAAAGCTTTTTTTCTGGTACCGTAGGCAGGTACTAAGAAAGGTAATGTGGCTGTAGTACCTGGTTTGCTTCAGGATGTGGTCGAGCAGTTTCAAGGTACTTCCTTGTCAGTCTGCTCTTAATCATCAGTAAAGTAACAGAAGGGTTGTTCAATAGTGCTATTAACACTTGCTTAGCAACTACCTCTTCACAAGTTTGGTTCCACCTTGTCCACTTGGCTCCTGATCTCTTTGTAGCCTTGGTTGAAGCACTGGCGAAAGATTCATCCTCTACAGGTGAGATGACCGTGATTGACCTTAATATCAAAGACACCTATTACTGAGTCAAAGCAAGAAACAGAACTGGAGTCAATGGGAATCAGAGTGAAAACTCTTCACTGGTTCGTTTCATACCTGGCACGTTGGAAGATGGTTGTGGTTTTTGAGGTCAGTCATCTCAGTTCCAGGACAGCGCTGCAGGAGTTCCTCAGGGGAGTTTCCTAGGTTCAGCTGCCTCCAAATGTTTGTTCAATAACGATTCCTCCATCATGAGGTCAGAAGTGGGGATATTTACGAATGATTGCACAATTTTCAGCGCTATTTGTGCCTACTCAGACACCAAAAATTTCCATGGATAAATGCAGATATAAATGCCAAACAATGGCCGTCTGAAAGGAGAGAGATTCTAACCCATGTCTCTCTTGACACTGAATGGCATTGCCATTGTAGGATGTTCCACCATTAACATCTTGGGTTTACTATTGACAAGAATTTGAGCTGGACTAGACAGACAAAATACTATAGCTACAAGAGCAGGTCACAGGCTAGGAGCCTTGGCTGTACAGGACACCAATGAGGCTACTTTTGGAATAATACATATGGTTTTGCTCACCCTTCTGTAGGAAACATGTTGTTAAACTTGAGAGGGTGCAGAAAAGATTTGCAAGGATGTTGCAGGAGTTGGAGGGCTTAAGCTATAGGGAGGGGCTGAATTGGCTGTGGCATTTTTCCCTGGAGTGTTGGAGACTGAGGGGTGACCTTATAGAGGTTTACAAAATCATGAGAGGCATGGATAAGGTGAATAGGTTAAGGATGAGAGGAGAAATATTTAAAAATTACCTGAGAGTAAATTTTTCATGCACAGAGTTGTGCATGAATGGAATGTGCTCCCAAAGGGGTGGTGTGTACAATTACTACATTTAAAAGGCTTCTGGATGGGTCGGCGGGATCGTGTTTCAAATAACGACCAAAATCGGTGAGTGGAGAAAATAACCTTTTTATTGAGCATCCATAGTAGCACCGTTCAAGGCAGGGATGGAATTCCCAAGTACAGTTCTTACAGTGGGCTCTTTATAAACAGTTCCTACATATAGTCAAATTCAGTCACTATGGTGTTACACATTTTTATCTATTGTACACAGAAATTTGTGTGACATCTGTTCTGGAGAAGCAGGAGATTGTTAAAACATTTGCTAAGTGCTGGCTGCTACTCAGATTAGAGTGTCTATGTGGCCTGCTTGCATAATTAAAGAGGTGTTAGTCCTTTTATCTTTTAAGTTGGTAAATGAGAGTAAAAATACCAGACCGATATGATATAAGTAAATTAGAAATTATACATGCACCAAATAAAAGTATAAAAGCTATTAACCTGATTACCATAGAGATAGTTTACTATTTGCCAGTGTGAGTTTCATTCACTCATGCAATTTCACAGAAGCGCTGTTTTGATATTAACTTTCTTAAAGGGGACACAGGCCCTATTTAATATGTATTTAACAGGTGCATGCTAGTGGAGGAAGCTCGTTTGATATTCTGCAACCCATTCAAGTCCAAAGAGACAGTTGCTATAGGTCTGATTAATATTAAAATCATTCCATTGTTTGCATTGGGGTCCTGGAGACAAAAATCACAGTTTTATGAATGAATGAATGAATGAAAATGTGTTATAGTAAACAGTGAGTTAGTAAATGGTTGTGAATGAATGAATAGGAATGTGGTATTAGAAAATATAGAATGAATGGGAATGCGGTATTAGCAAACTGGTGAGTAAAGAGCCCTATAATACAATATCTCAGAGGTACATGACTAGAGTTTAGAGGGATATGGGCCAAATGTTGATAAATGGGGCCACATCAGATTGGGATGTTTGATCGGTGCAGGTGAGTTGGCTTGGAAGATCTGTACGACTCTTTCAGTAACTCACATGCTGCCTCCCCAAAGCCTGGCAACCATCCACAAGGCACAATCAGGAGTGTGATAGAATTCTCCCCACTTGCCTAGATGAGTGCTGCTCTAACAACAGTCAAGAAAATTGACTCAAGCCAGGACAAAGAAGCCAGCTTGATTTGGCGCCAGAACAACAAATATTCACATGCTCCAGCACTAGTGTTCAGTGGCAACAGTATGTATCATATACCAGGTGCACTGCAGAAACTAACCAAAACTCCTTAGACAGCATTGTCTAAACTTATGATCACAACCATTTAAAAAGGTCAAGGATCAGAAGATATGTGCAGATACCAGAACCTGCAAAATCTCCTCCAGACACATTCTATCTTGTCATGAAAGTATATGGCAATCTTTCTCTCTCACTCGGTAAAAATCCTCAAACTCTTCCTTAACAGCACATTGGGTGTCCCTATACCCCAGCACTGCAGTGGTTCAACTTGGCAGCACATCACCTTTTCAAAGCAACTGGGGTTGAACAATAAACTCTTGCCTGGCCTTCAAAGTCAGCATATTATGAACGAATTTAAGAAGAAACCTTAAGCAGAAAGCAAAACAAAATTATTGCATAGCATGTTGTTTCAGATTCTGCACTCACTGGTGATTCATCTGAGTTCATCAGTATCATTAGGTTTGCAGTTCCAGGATTTTGACCCAGTAACAATGAAGAAAAAGCAAACTATTTAAGTCCAAATAGAGATAGTAGGGAATTTGCAGATGCCGATGTTCCCAGATGCCAAATGCGCTTGTAGATTGTAGAGGTTACAGATTTTACAGATGTTTCAGATGAACTCTGGTCACGTAGTTCTATCAGATATACAGTGTACACCACAGATACAAAGTCCTGCTGTTGGATGGAATGAATATTAAAGTGGTGGATGGGATATAGATCAAGTGGATTGCTTTGTTTTGTTTTGGATGTTCCTGAGCTTCCCAAGGCTGAGCCATATTGCTCACAACTTGGTGTCAAATTTAAAATGAGTTTCCAATCACATAATCAAGTAATCATTAAAACTGCATTATTTTCCATTTTCTGTGACATCACCCAACTCTACTTCTGACTCTGCTCATTTCCTGATCTAGGCCTTTGATCTGGATTTTTTAGTTAGCTCTCGACTGACTTCCCAAAGTTTACTCTTCAAAAGTCTAAAAGCTAAAAGGGAATATGAAGGGCTGAAGATAGTGTAAATAACTTTTTACAAAGCCATTTGATTGCCAAGAGGAGCAGTGTTACACTGTCCAGGGCCAACAAGTTGTCCAACTACCTACTCCCTGAATCATGTGCACATTTTCCACTTATCTCCCTCTTTGCGCCATCGTCGCACTCATCTGACGACCGTTCGATGTCACCTTGAACACCACAAGACATCCAGCCTTCCATCAGGAAACTTGCTCCATCACAGAGGCAGCATCCACCTCTCACCTCGCAGCATTGGAACCCTGTGAGTTGACCTATCTGAACTCCTCACCTGTAGCCTAGTGAAGGAAGCAATTTTACCTTACAGACTGTCATTAAGACTGCCTTTTGGCAAGAAAACAACAGAAAAAGAACACCCAAAGGAGCCCTGCAGTGAAAGCCTGCCTAACATTCATGAAATTCATTCTTCAAAGATTATTAATTTCACAGCAACTGCACTACAGATTAAGCATGAGACCAGAGTGTTCTCTTTGTCTGGTACACTTGGTCTTTCCTGATACCAATTTCAATGAATCCAGTTGACTAAAGATTGGCAGTTTTGATAACGAGGACCTCAGAAGAAGGCTAATATGGATCATCCATTGAGCACCTTTAGCTAAAGAAGTTTGCAAATGGTTTATCTGTTTTATACTTGTGTTGAACACCACCATAGATAAAGATGTTTATGGAATCACATCCTACAACTTATGTTTAATTTTTCCATTCACACCTGAATATTATTCCAGAGGTTTGATCTGATTCATCGATTGTGGGATTGCTCATCTGTTTATCATCCAATGCTGTTTGTAATGTCTTCCTCTCTAAATTTTGGAAATCAATGTACATGCAATAGCCAGAACATTCAATAAATGTATACTGTGCATAACCTGATATTAATCCTTCTAAGTGCCTAATGGCATTGTGATTCTTTACAGCTCAATACAATTGACAAATGGTATTATCTGCTTATCTGAAGAATCGGCTCAATAACCCATTATTGAACATGAACCTCAGCATAGATCAATTTGCTAAGAACTAGCCCATTATTCCCACAGATAGATGATAATATTCTCTCAATTGTCAATTTGATATTTAAAGACAACCTGTCCCCTATTTCTTTTTGTACTCAGTTTTCCCAGTCCTGTCTCCAAAGTGACTCATACTTGATGACAATGCATCTAATATTCCGCCACCTCTCCATGTTGACTTGTGACTTGCACTGTTCATTTTTACCTTAACAATCATGTATCAGAATAGGTAAGTACATGGGGGAGTGAAAAACATTAATTATTCTATTATGCTAAAGTGAACAGCAGTGATTTATGGAGATGTGAGAAACTCATTAATTTTCATTGGTGTATGGATATAATAATCAATTCTTGCAGCAAATAAGAATCTTTTAATATTTGCAGGATTTTAATTATTTTTTGATGAAAATCACCCTCATATTAAAGAGCTTATAAAGGTCAGGTTAATTTTGTGAGGAAAAAATATTAAATATAATTTACCATTAAGATAATCGATAATAATGAGATAAAGCTATTGATCTATAAATACTTTCCAAGCAAGAAGGGATGCAGATAGCTTGTGGCTATTCAAATGTAATAGCAAATTACTAATGTTGTGTTTTTAATATGTGTCTTAGTTTTCCATAAATTTTATCCATATTGATATATACAGTAGACGTTAAACACTTGGCTTAAATATATTCTCGAATAAGGAAATGTTATACTGGATTGAAATTACCAGCAACAGGGACTATTTGTCAGATTTGAAATTTGACTTTGATTTTTGTCAGTAAATATCTTACTACAAATGAAATTTATTGTTTGAATATAAGAACTAAGAGCAGGAGTAAGCAATTCAGCCCCTCAAGCCTGCTTTGCCATTTAATATGTTCATGGTTGATCTCATCTTGGTCTCAACTCCACCTTCCTGACTGCTTCCCATAACCCTGGTTAAATTTCCTTAAATTTTCCTCAATATCTTCGCATCCACCATACTCTGTGAGAGTGAATTCCACAGATTCATGACTTTTTGAGAGAAGTAATTTCTCTCCCTTTCTTTTATAAATCTGCTATCCCTTATCCTAAAGCTATGACCTCTCATTATAGATTGCCCCACATGAGGAAACATTCTCTCTACTCCTGCTTTGTCAATCCCGTTCAGCATATTATATACTTCAATTACATCTCCTTTCACTCTTCTTAACTGCAGAGAATAGAGGTCTAAATGGCTCAGTCTCTCAAGACAAATCTGTCAACTCTGGAATCAATTTAGAGATCCTCTTGCAAATTGCCTCCAATGCAACTACATCCCTCCTCAAGTAAGGGGACCAAAATTGTATGCAATACTTTAGATGTGGTCTCAATCATTCCGTGCTTGATGGCAACACCACTTCCCTATCTTTCACCAGTAAATGCCAACGTTCCATTTGCCTTCCTTATCAACTGCTAGGCCTGCAATTAGCTTTCTATGATTCATGCAAGGACACCCGAATCCCTTCCATTGAAACCCTCTGAAGTTTCTCCCCATTTTGACATTAAGTTGCTTTTCTATTCGTCTAACTAAGATGGATAACTTTGCACTTATCCACATTGAAATTCATCCACCAATTTTTGACCCATTCACCTAACCTACCCGTATCCATTTGCAAATTTCTTATTGCTTCAATGCAACTTACTTTCCTAACTAGTTTTGTGTCATTTAGAAGTTTGGCTATAGTACTTTATAGTCCTACATCTACATCATTAATACAGATAGTAAGCAGTTAGGATTCAAGGGCTAAACCTTGCAGCACCCATTAATTTCATGCTGACCACTAGATAGAGATACAGATAAAGACGCATTAATCCCGACACTCTGCTTTCTCTTGCTTATCTAATCGTCTAACCAAGCTAATAAGTTAACACTAACCCCATGTGATCTTGCCCTGTGTAGTAAGCTTTTGTGTGGCACCTCATTGAATGCCAGATATACTTCATCTATAATATCCCCATTATCCATTGTTACATTCCAAAGAACTCTAACACATTTGTCAAGCTTTGCATACTCTTCATAAAATCGTGCTGACCAATGGATTATATTTCCAAATTTCCTGTTATTACTTCCTTCAATAGTGATGCTTACAATTTCCCAATTATACACATTAAACCAACTGATCTATAGTTTCTTACTTTCTCCCTTCCTCTCTTTTTGAATAAGGACATTACATTAACATTTTTCCAATCTACTGGAACCTTTCCTTTATCCAGGGAATTTTAACATATAATTACCAATGGATCCACTGTCACTGTAGCCACTTCCATTAAGACTCTAGGACATCATTGCCTTTCTTTAATACCAGAATGCTAGTCTGTGTCTCCAGGTTCTCTCTTTTAAACTGAATTTGAAATTCTAACATGTTATGATCACTCATCCTTCGAGGATCCTTTCCTTCAAGGAGGTCAGGTCAGTGGTATGAGGAGGTGTTGGGCTGAAGCTGGATATCAGGTGTGACACGGTTAAGTCTTGGGCTGGTAAGGCAAAGGAGGTGAGTCAGGTCATATTGATGAGTGGGCAGTGGTAGTTGTCAGGGATCCTAAAGATGGAAAACCTCAGAGGGGTGTAGCTGTGGTGAGCCACTGTGTCATATTAATAGTTGGCAACTGTTTTCCTGAACAACTGCTGAGCCTAACTAAGTTGGAAAGTTCAAATGTTCAAGAGGTTTTTTCAGATGGTTCTAGCAACATGTGAATGACCCACTGGAGATTTCAATTTCCTGGGTAATTCCCATGGCCGGCAGTTGTTCCAATGGCACTCTATTGAAATCATGGTTATGGCTTTAACAAAGACTTGGGAAACTGGGAGATATAAATTCCTAGATGTAAGATGTTCAGAAAAGTTATGAAAGAAAAAGAATGAGAAAGGGAGGTAGCGTATGTAAAGGAGTGCATGATAAAGAGAATGCCCCAACAGGTTTAGGAACCTAATTGATTTGTCTGGAGCTAAGAAGCAAAAAGGTGTAATTGCAGTGTTCAGTGTAGCCTACAGACCACCAGTCAGTGGAAAAGATGGTTAGGTTTTGGGGAATTGTGCAGAGAGGATGAAATCAGGTCATTATTAGAAAAAAAAGCAAGGAAATTTAGAAATGCAAATATTATAGAGAAATTATAATAGGAGACTTCAATTGTCCAAATATAGATTGGAATTGTGGTATTGTTAAGGATGAAGAAAGTCAAAGATTCGGTGGGGTCCAGGAGGATTTTCTTCATAAGTATGTTTCTAATTCATTGAACAGTGCTATATCAACTTCTTGGGAATGAGGCAGATGAAGTAGATGGATGGCTAGTGGAGAAACATCGAGACGTCGGTGATCATTGCATTCTAATGTCTAGCATGATGGTGGAAAAAAACAAAAAGCAATCCAGAGTAAGAAAAACTAACTGGGGGAGAACTGACTTCAGTGAAATAAGTCTGGAACCAGATCAGATAAACTGAAGCCAAAGGTTGGCAACAAAGATTGTAACTGAACAATGGGCTACCTTCAAAGAAGAAATGGTTCAGGTACAGTCAAGATATATTCCATTGAAAAGGACAATTAGTCAGGCAAATAAATCCAGAGTTCCCTAGATGAGAAAAGAAGTTACAGATAAAGATTTTGAAGAAAACTAATACTTATGACATGTGTCAGATGGAAAACGCAATTGAGAACTATACTGAACGTGGGAAGTTCAGAAGGGAGATGAGAAAGCTAAATAATAGAAGAAAAGTGGGACTAAAGAAAGAGATTGGCAGTTTACCCATAAAGGAGAATTCCAAAATCATCTATCACCATATATATGGCCAAAGAATGCTATAAGATAGATTAGAGCTGATTAAGGATCTCTTGACCCATGAAAGCAGGGGGCATTGCTGAAATATCAAATTAATACTTTGTATCAGAGATAACAGGAACTGCAGATGCTGGCGAATCCGAGATAACAAGGTGTAAAGCAGGATGAACACAGCAGGCCAAGCAGCATCATAAGAGCAGGAAGGCTGACGTTTCAGGGCTGGATCCTTCATCAGAAATGGGGGAGGGGAAGAGGGTTCTGAAGTAAATAGAGAGGGAGGGGGAGGCGGATCGAAGATGGATAGAGGAGAAGATAGGTGGAGAGGAGACAGACAGGTCAAAGAGGCGGGGATAGAGCCAATAAAGGTGAGTGTAGGTGGGGAGATCGGGAGGAGATAGGTCAGTCTAGGGAGGACGGACAGGTCAAGGGGGCGGGATGAGGTTAGTAGGTAGGAAATGGGAGAGCAGCTTGAAGTGGGAGGAGGGGATAGGTGAGAGGAAGAATGGGTTAGGGAGGTGGTGATGAGCTGGACTGGTTTTGGGATGCTGTAGGGGGAAGGGAGATTTTAAAGCTTGTGAAATCCACATTGATACCATTGGGCTTCAGGGCTCCCAAGCGGAATATGAGTTGCCGTTCCTGCAACTTTTGGGTGGCATCATTGTGGCACTGCAATAGGCCCAGGATGGACCTGTCGTCTGAGGAATGGGAGGGGGAGTTGAAATGGTTCGTGACTAGGGCGTGCAGTTGTTTATTGCAAACCTAGCGTAGGTGTTCTGCAAAGCAGTCCCAAAGCATCTGCTTGGTTTCCCCGATGTAGAGGCAGCTACAACGGGTACAGCGGATGCTGTATACCACATTAGCAGATGTGTAGGTGAACCTCTGCTTGATGTGGAAAGCCATCTTGGGGCCTGGGATGGGGGTGAGGGAGGAGGTACGAGGGCAGGTGTAGCACTTTCTGCGATCCAGGGAAAGGTGCCAGATTTGGTGGGACTGGAGGGGAGTTTGGAGTGGACAAGGGAGTCATGGAGAGAGGGGTCCATCCGGGAAGGAGACAAGGGTGGGGAGGGAAAAATGTTTTTGGTGGTGGGTTCGGATTACATATTTGTATCTGTCTCTACCAAGAAACAGTTGCTACACCAACCATGATGACTGAAGAGGGAATTTAGTATCTATGGGAATAAGAAAGTGGCATTGAATAAATTGTCAGTACTTAAAGTTCACAAAGCATTAAGTGCAGATGAGATGTGTGCAATAATAGTGAAGGAGGTGACAGTGAAAACTGCAGATAAGCTGGCCGTAGTTGTTCAGTTTCCTTCGACACAGCAGTGATACTGGAGGACTGGAGGATTGCAAACATTTGTCCTTGTTCACAATGGGAAATGAAGACAAGCCAAGTAATTACAGACTAGCCAGTTAAAGTTCAAAGGTGGGGAAATTTCTAAAGATATTATTTTGAGGTAGAATTAATATTCACATAGACAAAGGTTGATTAATTTGGGAGAACGAATTATTAACGTGCTAGAGATAATGGGAACTGCAGATGCTGGAGAATTCCAAGATAATAAAATGTGAGGCTGGATGAACACAGCAGGCCAAGCAGCGTCTCAGGAGCACAAAAGCTGACGTTTCGGGCCTAGACCCTTCATCAGAGAGGGGGATGGGGAGAGGGAACTGGAATAAATAGGGAGAGAGGGGGAGGTGGACCGAAGATGGAGAGTAAAGAAGATAGGTGGAGAGAGTATAGGTGGGGAGGTAGGGAGGGGATAGGTCAGTCCAGGGAAGACGGACAGGTCAAGGAGGTGGGATGAGGTTAGTAGGTAGATGGGGGTGCGGCTTGGGGTGGGAGGAAGGGATGGGTGAGAGGAAGAACCGGCTAGGGAGGCAGAGACAGGTTGGACTGGTTTTGGGATGCAGTGGGTGGGGGGGAAGCTGGTTGTGTGGTGCAGTGGGGGGAGGGGACGAACTGGTCTGGCTTAGGGATGCAGTAGGGGAAGGGGAGATTTTGAAACTGGTGAAGTCCACATTGATACCATTAGGCTGCAGGGTTCCCAGGCGGAATATGAGTTGCTGTTCCTGCAACCTTCGGGTGGCATCATTGTGGCACTGCAGGAGGCCCATGATGGACATGTCATCAAGAGAATGGGAGCGGGAGTGGAAATGGTTTGCGACTGGGAGGTGCAGTTGTTTGTTGCGAACTGAGCGGAGGTGTTCTGCAAAGCGGTCTCCAAGCCTCCGCTTGGTTTCCCCAATGTAGAGGAAGCCACACCGGGTACAGTGGATGCAGTATACCACATTGGCAGATGTGCAGGTGAACCTCTGCTTAATGTGGAATGTCATCTTGGGGCCTGGGATAGGGGTGAGGGAGGAGGTGTGGGCCAAGTGTAGCATTTCCTGCGGTTGCAGGGGAAGGTGCCGGGTGTGGTGGGGTTGGAGGGCAGTGTGGAGCAAACAAGGGAGTCACGGAGAGAGTGGTCTCTCCGGAAAGCAGACAGGGGTGGGGATGGAAAAATGTCTTGGGTGGTGGGGTCGGATTGTAAATGGCGGCAGTGTTGGAGGATGATGCGTTGTATCCGGAGGTTGGTGGGGTGGTGTGTGAGAATGAGGGGGATCCTCTTTTGGCGGTTGTGGGGCGGGCGGGGTGTGAGGGATGTGTTGCGGGAAATACGGGAGACGCCAACCCCAACACCTCATCTTCACCATGGACGTCTAGTCCCTATAAACCTGCATTCCGCATGCAGATGGCCTCAAGGCCCTCCGCTTCTTCCTGTCCCGCAGGCACGACCGGTCCCCCTCCACCGACACCCTCATCCGCCTAGCTGAACTCGTCCTCACCCTCAACAAGTTCTCTTTTGACTCCTCCCACTTCCTACAGACTAAGGGGGTGGCCATGGGCACCCGCATGGGCCCCAGCTATGCCTGCCTCTTTGTAGGTTACGTGGAACAGTCCCTCTTCCGCACCTACACAGGCCCCAAGCCCCACCTCTTCCTCCGGTACATTGATGACTGTATCGGCGCCGCCTCTTGCTCCCCAGAGGAGCTCGAACAGTTCATCCACTTCACCAACACCTTCCACCCCAACCTTCAGTTCACCTGGGCCATCTCCAGCACATCCCTCACCTTCCTGGACCTCTCAGTCTCCATCTCAGGCAACCAGCTTGTAACTGATGCCCATTTCAAGCCCACCGACTCCCACAGCTACCTAGAATACACCTCCTCCCACCCACCCTCCTGAAAAAATTCTATCCCCTATTCCCAATTCCTCCGCCTCTGCCTCATCTGCTCCCACGATAAGACATTCCACTCCCGCACATCCCAGATGTCCAAGTTCTTCAAGGACCGCAACTTCCCCCCACAGTGATCGAGAACGCCCTTGACCGCGTCTCCCGTATTTCCCGCAACACATCCCTCACACCCCGCCCGCCCCACAACCGCCAAAAGAGGACGCCCCTCATTCTCACACACCACCCTACCAACCTCCGGATACAACGCACCATCCTCCGACACTGCCGCCATTTACAATCTGACCCCACCACCCAAGACATTTTTCCATCCCCACCCCTGTCTGCTTTCCGGAGAGACCACTCTCTCCGTGACTCCCTTGTTCGCTCCACACTGCCCTCCAACCCCACCACACCCGGCACCTTCCCCTCCAACCGCAGGAAATGCTACACTTGCCCCCACACCTCCTCCCTCACCCCTATCCCAGGCCCCAAGATGACATTCCACATTAAGCAGAGGTTCACCTGCACATCTGCCAATGTGGTATACTGCATCCATTGTACTCGGTGTGGCTTCCTCTACATTGGGGAAACCAAGCGGAGGCTTGGAGACCGCTTTGCAGAACACCTCCGCTCAGTTCGCAACAAACAACTGCACCTCCCAGTCGCAAACCATTTCCACTCCCCCTCCCATTCTCTAGATGACATGTCCGTCATGGGCCTCCTGCAGTGCCACAATGATGCCACCCGAAGGTTGCAGGAACAACAACTCATATTCCGCCTGGGAACCCTGCAGCCTAATGGTATCAATGTGGACTTCACCAGTTTCAAAATCTCCCCTTCCCCTACTGCATCCCTAAACCAGACCAGTTGTCCCCTCCCCCCACTGCACAACACAACCAGCCCAGCTCTTCCCCCCCACCCACTGCATCCCAAAACCAGTCCAACCTGTCTCTGCCTCCCTAACCGGTTCTTCCTCTCACCCATCCCTTCCTCCCACCCCAAGCCGCACCCCCATCTACCTACTAACCTCATCCCACCTCCTTGACCTGTCCGTCTTCCCTGGACTGACCTATCCCCTCCCTACCTCCCCACCTATACTCTCTCCACCTATCTTCTTTTCTCTCCATCTTCAGTCCGCCTCCCCCTCTCTCCCTATTTATTCCAGTTCCCTCTCCCCATCCCCCTCTCTGATGAAGGGTCTAGGCTTGAAACGTCAGCTTTTGTGCTCCTGAGATGCTGCTTGGCCTGCTGTGTTCATCCAGCCTCACATTTTATTATCTATTAACTTGCTAGAGTATTTTGAAGATGTAACAGAGTGCGTTGCTGAGAGTAATTTAGATCATGTAAGGTAAATAAATTTCCCAAAAAGTTCTCAATAGAGTGCCAGACAAAGGGGTTGTAGAAAAAAAATTAGCTAGTGAAATGTGGGGCGTAATTGCAACATAGATACAAACTTGGCTGAGTAGTAGAAAGCAGAAAATAATGGTTGTTGCATGTTTTTTTCAAGCTTACAGAAGGTTTGTAGTGGAGTTGCCTAGGGATGCATATTAGAACACTTCCTTTCATGATTCCTATTAATGAACTAGATCTGGGTATGCAGAGGACAGTTTCAAAGATTGCAGACGATACAAAACTTTGTAAACTGTGAGGAGGCCAGTGTAGAAATTCAAAGGGACATTGATAAGTTGGTGAACTGGGTGGATAGATGGCAGATGAACTTCAATGCAATGAAGTGAGAGGTGATCATTTTTGGTAAAAAAAACATGTAGAGACAGTATAACAGAAAGGACACTAGTTTGACCAGGTAGAGAGATACCCCGTGTTGTATATGTACATAAGCCATTAAAGGTGACAGGTAGAGGAATGGTTAATAATGTATAAGGTAACCTAAGCTTCACTAACGCAGGACATAGAATACAAAAGCAAGCAGGTTATGCCAAACAGGCATAAATCGCTCAGCTCCAGTATTTTGTGCAGGTCTGGTGCCATATTTCAGGAAGGATAAGGATATATAGGAGTCAGTGCAGAAAAGTTTACATGATAAGTTCCAGAGCTGAAAGACTTCAGATGTGAAATTAGATTGAAGAGCCTGGGACTGTTTTCCTTGGAGACCAGGAAGCTAAATGCTAATTTGATGGACATTTTCAAAATGAGTGGCCTGGATGAACTAGATTGAGAAAATTATCCCCACTCATAGAGGAATCAAGAACAAAAGGATTTGGATTTCAAGTAATTTATAGAAGAAATAAATGCAATATGAAAAAACAGTCTTCTCATGGTGAGTAGTTAGGGTCTTCAATACACTGCTGGGCATTGTGGTAGCAGCAGGTTCAGCTGAGACATTCAAAAAGACATGAGATGTTTATTTGAATAGAAGTGAAGTACAAAAAGACAGGAGAATGTAACAAAACCATAATACTCATTTACAGAGCCATTGTAAACAAAATAGGCCAAATGGCCTCCCACTGCATGTCGCAACTCTAGTAAAATTTTGCAGCTTTATGAATTGCAAGCAAATTATGGTCCACATGAGATTCAAGCACTTCAGGGATCTCATGTGTAGTGAAAACTTCATGTAAGTGTCTGATTACAGTGTTCATACTTTACTCCATCATGAAAAATGGTTAACAGCAATATATTAACACCATCTGCCAAATTTTAAATGGGACAATTCCCGTTCATTCCCATGTCTGTTGGGAAAAGTAGTGGAGATCTCCTTATGCTGCAGCGTGTGAGTAACACAAGTTTTCCAGTTAGCTATGAGGTCCTTAATCTGTTTTGAAATGCTTGGCCATCATGTTGATGCATGTGCCCTAGTTCTGTGCTCAGTAATGCTCAAATGCACATGACTCTCTAATTTCTCCAGATGTCTTCCCTGAGTGAAGCTGACACAAAGCTGTCATCAAATATCAACAAGTCATCTTTGATGGTAAAATGTTGTCAATGCTCAATGTCAGCCAAAATGGCCAATCCAATAGACCTTTGGAAAGCCAGTCTCTGACACAATACTGACAAATGTCAACACATTCTAGATCCTTTTTTAGCTTTTCCTGTTGGATTTGATTCAACCTATTCTGGGTTGGTGTCCATTGTATTTCTGTGGCTTATATATACGATTGAAGGTCACCAGCAAGTTCCTTATTAGACATTGTAAATCCGTCAACAGTCTGGAGAGGACAAACTATACATGATGGAAATGAAACCTCGATATTTCACCAAGTGATCCATGCCAACTCTTCATATCTAATAAAAAGACCAATGCTCTGTTTTACACAGTTCATCTCTGAGAATATTTAACTCAAAGATGCTGTCTGAAAATCCTTTGATGACCCACATGCCCAAGAGACCCTCTTTTGGTATAACTACGTAGTATGTCTCCGTACCTGATAATGTTCTGGAGCCATAATACTTTGGGTTCTGACACCTATACCAGTGCTGCTTGGAAAAGTGCAGCTCTTGTGCCCATAGATGAAGCATTTATTGCTTTATTGGTTGGAAGGATGGGTCATAATGGCCCAGGATATTCGTGAATGTCAACTAGTCCTTGGTCTCTTGATAGCCTCTTCCTGATGCAAGATTCGACACTTGCACCTCTCCAAATAGTCATCTCAATGATTCAAGTATGGTTTCCAAATGAGGCAAAAAAATATATAAATTGGTTTACAATGCCTAGACATCTTTGCAATACAACAGAGACAGTGTGT
Source organism: Stegostoma tigrinum (assembly GCF_030684315.1). Taxonomy (NCBI): domain Eukaryota; kingdom Metazoa; phylum Chordata; class Chondrichthyes; order Orectolobiformes; family Stegostomatidae; genus Stegostoma; species Stegostoma tigrinum. The sequence goes on along the minus strand of NC_081356.1, from coordinate 70,138,327 downwards.
TGGATTTCTATGGCCTCAACTGGCACTGAAAGGAGAGTAGAATCTCCCCGGGTCCAGAACAATATAAGGTCACAGTGAGAAAGCTGGGAAAATTTCATGCGAAGTGAAACGAGGATTGAGGATCTTTGGAACTCTTTCCATTAAAAAAGATGCAAATCTTTAAATATTAAAGGCAGACGTAGTTAGGTTCTTGATTACCAAGGCGATGAAAGGTTAGCGGGGGTATGTAGGAATGTAGAGTTGAGATTAAAATCATGTCAGCCATGACCTTATTGAGAGGCAGAGCAGACTTGATCTGCTGAGTAGCCTACTTTTGTTTCTTGTTTGTACATTTCTGTTAGCTCTTTCTTGACAATGAAAACAAAATGTTGCATTTTCCAGTGAACTTCCTGATTTTGAGACGATATTCTCGCAAGTGAATGGTGAGAAGCCTATTAACAGGGATTATCACTCATTATCACCTTGTTATTATGTAATCTTTTTCATTAATATGCTCTCTGCCATTCTGCTAAGCAGTGAGAATGGCCATAGCAACCCTGGCTAGTCTGCCTTGCCCTTCATCACTTTGCCCCTCCACCGAGGCTTACAATACTCCTTCCTTAACTTGCTTTTTAGCACAGGCACAAAGCCAGGGAGCATGTCATGGTTGTCAGCAGTTACCAGTCAAGGGGGTGGACAAGTTGTTGAGTGACGTTATACCATGTTACTATCACACCTGCAGAATGTGCCAGCAGTGTATGTGGCAAATGCTGCAAATGCCCATGTCTCAAAGTCTAAGGACAGTAGTCATCTATCAAGTCAATGAAGACACCCGTCAGCAGGGGTTTTCCAGACAATTCGTCATTCTCAGGTATCAGTCCAGGGGCTTTGGCATGGCCATTTGGCGATAGGGGGCAGTCAGAGTTGGGATTGTCTCCTTATAAGGTGTGGAAAGCAGAAGGTCAGGCAACCACCATCCATCTTGGCTCTTTCGGCCCTATTGTGGATTTTTTTCCTCTAGAATGAACAAAGAATAGGATTGAGTGAGATCAAAGAGTGCGGTACCACCATTAATGCTAGTGCAGATGAGAAAAGGTGGTGACAAGTCCTGAGTGAGACGGTAGGTAGTGTAGTGCAGAGGTCAGGCAGGGTTAGTGTTTTGGTGGAGTCGAGTGGGTAAGACTAAGTGAGAGAAGAACCTGTCATACAACATAAACCGTGGTGGGATGTGTGTACCGTAGAAGAGGTAGGGTAAGTATGAGACTGCGAGAGAAGGTGGTGGTATTTACCCTCACGGAGCACAGAAGCTTATTGACCTTCTCCCTTTGGCACTGGGCATTTATCCAGCTGACTGAGATGGCACTGACCAGGGTGACAACATTTGGCCAAGCTGTCAGGGCCCAGTGTCATGGCATCCTTTGCCAACCAACCCAATAGGACCTCTCAGTCGTTATCCACAGAGTTGGGATTTTCCCTTATCTGCCATAGCTGGGGAAAATGTTCACAGCTGTACAGGACAGCTCCCAAATGCTAGCATGTGGCTAAGTGCACAAATGCCCTTTAAAGATGGTGCAGGAACCAGGGATCTCTGGATTTTCCAGTACTGGTGAGTACTCGTGGCTACAGTGAGTGAGAGGATTGGGCTAGCATCAGTTAAGGGGGGGTGGGTGGAGGTGCCCTGGGGATTTAGAAGGTAGTTAATGATGTGAACTTGGAGCGATAGTGTGAGAAAATCTGCAAAACCTCATAGAGGGAAACCCTTCATGAATATCAACAAAAATGGCACTTTGCCAGAATGTGGAAAGATTCAACTTAATTTTTAAAAATGGAGAGAAAAATAGTAAACATTTTTGATTTGAAATCTAATAGAATCCAATGTTGACCTTAAGTTTGATGAAATATCAACTCTTCAGAAAATTTCCCTAAAATCTTTTTGATAATAGAAATTGGATTGATTTCTTTAGCTGTTAGCTAACCATATATTCTAATGGACATATTAGATTTGGGTACAATAACTATGCTTAAGCACCACTTGGTGACATATTTACCCAGAAAATGATGCTCAATTTGTTCATCCCATGAAAATGTTTCTGAATTCAATTTATTAAAGAATGTGGAATGTTTCTGGGCTTGTAGAAACAGAATGGCTTACAGTGTTTTCTTATTGTGAGTATTGGATTTGTCTAATCCTGTGTGCATTCTAAGAATCCTATCTCAAAGGAACTTTTATCTCTGTGCTGATATAGTTCTTCAACGTTTTTAAGGAGGCTAAAGACAAAACACACTTTCTTTCTCAACAGTGAAATTTGCTAATTCTGAATTACATATTCATTCTCTACTGGCTGGGAACGTAGTGCAACTTGCAATGCCTCATGAAACTCCAAACAGGCTGTAACATCTGTTTCTGAACTATGGTGTAATCTTGTGTAATACAATGACTCTTGCCCCTTTATCAATCCGAAATTGAGTAAGATGTCCATTGACATAAGCACGTTCAGTCATATCCAGTTGTGATGGATCACCTATTTCTGCTAGGAATGCGAAGGGTATTTTCTCAAATGGAAACATATTCTCAAGTGCAGGTGTCTCTTTTAACTTAGGTGGATCATCTATGTGCAAAGCTCTGTATCTATCCATTCACACTCCCATTGTAGTGGATCTTTTTCAGGCACTGAACATCCTTCGGAAGGAACCCATTTTGTTACAGATTTAGCATATTTTTGTCTTGGCTGGACATTGTCTTTACAATTGTGTTCTACAGTACCAGCACTGGTACTTGTTATCTGACATTTTCCCTCATTTTGTTTTTGTCTTGTCATGTCAGCTTAGGACATTTATATCTTGTAAAATTAATTGATTCCATAGCTCTTCTGCAGTAAAGTTTTCTTCTCCGAGCATATGTGATTTTTCTGGTCCTTGCTTCTAGTATAATTTTGATTGATATTTCCAAAGTTAAATATTTCTTAAGATGTTAAAGATCTGTTAAAGACTCATCAAAAAAATCTATGAACAATTCTGACCCTTATGAAGTCTGAGTGAAAAGCTCCATATTCACAGGTTTCAGGTAATCATCTATTCAATGTTATTCTCAAATAAATTGATCTTCTTTGCAATGTTCCCTGCTAGTCTTTGCTAATTCTCTTTCACCATTGAGCAGTATCAAATTCTTCTAATGAAGGTTTAAATTGCACTTATTGGTTGTTCTGTAGTTATTTACTGCTTTCACCTCTGCAATTTTTTTTCTTGTAAAGCACTTGTAATTTAAAGGACTATTTTAAACCTTTAAATTTCTGCATTGTAGTAGTGTCTTTCTAATAGAATTTATAAGGTTCTGTTCACAGGTTTAAAGCTTGGAAATTCTGTTGAGTATCTTGTTGAGAAGTATCTTCTTCCTGAGTGTAGAAATCAAAATGGATGATTTCTGCTCTTTGGCTCCTTCTTTCAATGTTTTCTGATTTTTTTTTAGCAAAATAGAGGGCTGCATCATCTTTGCTTCTTGGGTTGATTCACACTTTTGGTTGCTGACAAAATTCTCACTTATCTGCATATATGTCTTCTTATATTCAAGAAAAAAAACTTTTTTTGTTTCTCAATTGCTTTTGTGGCTTACTAATCTTCTTTTGACTTTAACTTGCTGTTCTTACGAGCCCCTGACGCTGCCAGTTTGAATAAAACTTTCAAATAAGGCTGCTTCTCACACCACAGACATTTTGCCTATGTTGGAAGAGGGTGCTCCTTCCAGTATTTTGGGAGATGACCCAGTGAAACCCAATTGCTCCCAGCAGGCTCCAGGGGAACAGCAGACTTCTCTGAGAGATTCCATAGTGCACAAAGTGACTCCTAATGTCAATGGCCACCCCTGTGGAAATGGTGCTGTCTACCAACTGAGATATACTCCCAAACTCTGATTCCTGCTTGCTTGGTCCCTTCACCCATACAGACCCATCTTCAGTGCCAAACTATTGAAGTGGCCTCATCCTGCAGCTGCAGTGTTTGCTGTGGTACTTCTAACGCCACTGAGCTGTGAGCCTTTTAAGTATCCTCTATCCCAATGAAGTGAATCACCATCCTCAACAATGTTAGCAGCTCCAGTGCTAGACACTCAATTACTCACTGCTGGAAGGATGCCTTTTTGGGTTCTGCTGCCCATCTGCACAGGACTGTTTCCCGTTTCTTACTTCAGGATTAACTATCCGAATAAATTCAGTCCGAAAGATGAGTCAGCCAATTAGGCTTGTGAGCAGAATGCATTGTAAAGATCAGGAAAATTGTATGTCATGATCCATTATCTCTACTGATTCAGATGAACCAATCTTGAGCAATGGTAAGGATACTATTGACCTCAGTTCCACTGGGTTATAGAGAGGGGAAATCAATTCAGATTCTATTTCCTGATTGCGATTGGTAATATCAGAAAGTTATCTCTTTATACTTTTAATATTCCTTAATCATGTTTAGTACTTGATAAGTTTTATAACCACTTACTGATTGCATTATTGCTTTTATACGTGTATAATAAAATATACATTATCAGTCACCAATGAGACTTCAAACATAGCTGACTCTAGTTAAATGAGAGAAAGCTCAATCTACTGGACAGTGATTGCCAAATTCGTACATTCCATTTTCTGTGATCTGATATGAGTTCTTCAAAGAGACAATACAGTGATTGTCTGTTTGTACTGAGAAACCTGTTTTCAAGTGCTGGACTCTTCCCTGCCCTGAAGGTGGTGAATGGGTTGAAACTGTTACCTGAGCAGCTTCCTTGAAATATGTGAGAACTAACTTGTTTGACATCTCTGCCACTGCAAGAGCAACTAATGTGTCGGCTTTGATTAACCGTGACCTATATATTTGTCCACTTTCTTTAGTCACAGTGTTTGGTTAATCATCAAAGATGTTTTCAGATGTGCCTCTGTCATAATTCAAATAACAAAGGAGAAAATGAGTATAACTTGCCTTCTTGTATCTTTTATAGGGTGATTTCATTTTCATTGGCTCCTTGATCAAGTGGGAATGAAAGTATGCAATCAGAATGCCACGTACAAGTATATTGTTCCAAAATGCAAAAATTATTTAAGTATGTTTCTTATCTTCAAACTGTTGTAAAACACAGATTGAAACTCAAAAGTTCTTGAATAGTAACAGACTAGAATTTGTTGTAGTAGGGTAACTAACATCGTTTGTCTTTGGTTAGACTTGCTTTTTGCATGTTTCTGATTGATACATTTCTGTATGCAAGTTGCTAAAAATGTAAGCTGGCAGCACAGCAGTTCAGGAAGAGAAGCTACAGTGGCCTGAGTGAAGGAAACGAGTTTGCATATCCCTTTAACCAACGTGAAGCATTGTGAAATGAACAGTGCAAGGACTGTGAAGGAATTGTAAATTAGAATTGGTGAATTCAATGGCGAAGAGTAATAAAAAGATTAAAAGAAAGATTACATTAAAGAGGCAGGAAAGAGGCAAAAGGTAGAGTTTTCCTCTTCTGCTGGAGTGTTGAGATTAATAGAGACTATGATGACTTAATTGGGTGAGAATCTAAAAATCACTTTCTTGCTGTCAGTTTAAATTGCCGGAAATAGCTTTCCATTCCCAATTAACCTCTGTTCAATTCAGATACATAATGTTTCAGAAACTCAAATGCATAAAAAAAGGTATGACCCTGAGGTGTTAGCACTCTGTATCCATTGTGGATGAATACACAACTGTTGCGACAATGTTCCTTCACTTTAGATCGAATTACCACAACTACAGTTAGGGTCTCCATGTTGACGAGAATGTGATGTGACTTCGGACAATTACCCAACCCCCAATCTTGTGCCTCAAAAAGGCAGGCCTAGTGAGGTGAGAGTGGACTCCAAACATTCCAGGGACTGGGTCCTGTTCAGTCCAAGCAATTGGCTATGGTCAGTCAGGTGGTTGGCACAACATAAGACTAGGGATTAATTCTTTATCAGTCCAGGGGCCTGGTTAGTCCTGGCAGTCATAAAAACCCGCCTGGGCCCTTGTTGCTCATTCAGTTGGGATCATCTTGCAGAATCAGTCTGTTGTGGGCCATTGTCAATTGAGGTTATCCTGTAAAGTTTGTCCAGGGAGATTTTCCATGATCTGTTGGGAAACCTGGGCCATACATGATCCATGGAGATTTTAGGGTCCATTCATTTTGGCACTGAGGCTGCAAGCAGCTTGAGTCTGGGGATTGAACTGATTGTATTTGCTGGCAAAAGAAATGGCCGATCTCATGTGGAACAATGGCAGGATGGATTTCAATAGGTGATCAGAGGAAATTACATGGTCTCAAAGAGTGGGTGATGTAATTCATGCTCACCCTCACCTTGATTTGAGAAGTGTGCAGCACCTCTATAGTCTGGGGCTTCAGAACAAACTCGCCATTACAATAGGCACATAAAAGAGTTCAACAGAAAAGGTAAAGTGTTATGAGTGAAGAATCATCCTGGGCACAGGAGGTGTCACATAATAAGGACTGTGCTTAAAGCAAGGGGTCACAGAGGCATAATTCAGGGTCCAAAGCACACAAAATCTAAAGCTTAGTGTATTGATCCAACAATCAATTGGCCCATTTAGGCTTTAACATCAACTAGACGGCAATCAAACAGTGATGGGTAAATAAATGTTTTACTGAAAGGAGGCAGAAATCAGAGCTGGAATATGAAGCTGTTTTGAGGTCTACTTCAGTAGTGATAAATCCAGCGATTACACATTGCTATCCATCTGCCTCCAATTTAGAGTTAAACACAATCTCAAAGTAGCTACACAATCCAATTCTGACTTGATCCATCAACTGATCACCGAGTGAGAATATGTTGTGGCCCGATTGGCATCTTGATATCTCAGAGATCAGTAAGGCTTGATGGAGCAAGCCATATTTACCCACTGGCAAAAGCATTCAGTCTTTCAGATATTGCAGTGACTGTAACCTCACACTCAAGATGCTTGGACAGGGATCCTGTGGTAGGATTGGGATAGGGGAGAAGCGGTGCTTCCTGGCACCAGTATTAAGCAAGGCCACATGGAAAATTTCTTGGGCCACCTTACACAAGGGCAGATTTACTTATGTGCATAGGAAGGTGTTTAGCAAACTGGAAGGTGATCCTGCATGCCTCCAAAAACCTGTGAGATTAGTGATCAAAAGGCGGCCATTAAACAAACTGGGCAATGCAGAAACAAACGGAGTGCATGCTGTTGAAGGCTTGGTCAGACATGCCACAACCTCTGCAATGGCATAACCGAGAGCATCATGGAGAAGGAGGTTGGGTAAAGCATCCTTTTACTCAGGTTTTGCACTTTCTCTTCCCCTTCTCATAGAACTGCAGCAAACTAAGGAAGTACAGTCGGAGCCAGGTCATCGGTTCTTAGTCCAGTCCTGCTACTGCTAAAGAGCCACCATAGAAGACATCAGGGACACATCCATCTATGGTAACAACAGCTACTGCTATGAAGGCTGCAGAGGGAGATGCAACAAGTGCCACCAAATAGCTGCGGGTTCTGGTGCAGAACCGAATCTAAAGGGATAGATACAGCTAATGACTCTGACCTGGTGTGGAAGGTGGTCAAGGATTCCTGAGTCATTATGTTGCACTTATGCCAGCTACTCTATGTGGGACTGTGATAACTAAGACAGGGTAACAGCTACCGTTAAATTCTTTGCAATCTGATAGTTTCAGGGAGTTACTGGGGACGCCATAACATTTTCCTGTCCTCACGTCATAATTGCATCTGGGATGTCACTGATGATCCCCTCACCAGTCAATCTTATAGAGGGCAGTCAGACAGCAAGTGTGTTGTGGTTCTCAGCCATTGCTAGTTCCCTGCAGGCTCTGGTTAAAATGGATTCCACCTACATCATAATGAGAGTATCCTTTCATGAACAAGCAGTCTTTAGGAACCCCACTCATTTATTGTTCAAATCATTTGTGATCAACACAGTCAGATCTTGCATGACTGTGCGAGATATCTAGTGATCCATCTATCCCCAACCTCACGCAAACACCTGTCTCCCATACAAGATTGTTCCCTCAGAAACATGAGACAGCTCCCTACCTCCATCCCTGGCTGATGGTACATCAAAGAAATTCTCAAACTGTTGACCAGCACCATTGTATACCTGGCCACCAGAAGGTAAAGTTCTGAAAGCCAGACCAGAGCAATGCAGTATACCCAGATAGGATGTCACCAAAGTTGGACTCGTTAAGATGCTAAGGGTTAGTTGAGTTGAGGCGCAGAGGTAAGAGGAAATATCTTGAGGAGGAAAATGAGAGAGAGGATCCTCAGGTGGACCAGGAGAACTGTGAAGGAAGGGTAGAGAGAGTAATGGTCTACTCAGCCCGAGAGGCCAGGAAAACTTTATAATCACCTGCTTTCAGGGTGATTGAGCTCAGTTGAGAATTTTCACATACAATTTCTTACTCATTTATGCAGGTGGCCATCAAGGCCCCGCTTGTGTTCCACAAAATTCCTGAAAGGTTGATTGTTATTTTCTATTTTCATATTTATAAAATATATTTTTTTCTATTTCAAAGCTTTCAGTGCATATGAAAATCTTGCCCTGAAGCAAGGTTTGCTCTACCGTAGCTGTGATACGGTGAATACTTCCACTAACTCAAGCTCCCGGATGTTTGTGCTAACATGATCCTCAAGTCAAAGATACATAAATTACATCAGGGATTCCTTGACTTGGTGAATTCTACCAAATGTAGTGTCCTTTCTGTACCCACTATCCCTTCGTGCTTAAGAAAGCACTGAGCCTTCACTGTCCTACTGCATTCACTCAGACAATGCCTCCACTACTAAAGGTTGCGCATTGTGGAGCTGTCACCTCCTCTGCACTCCTCAATGATAGTAATTTGACATTTAAGTTGCTTATTGGTCATGTCACAACTTCAAATCTTACATTGTGTCTTTAAGAAGACAGGAGACAGACCTTTTCCTCCTGGAGCTTGGAGAAATGTGAGCGGTTCCACCATTGATCCCACTGATTCATCAAATGCATGTATAGGCCGTGCGTTCTCTGCTACGTGTTATCACTACCGAACTATCCCACAGGTTTATTTATAGTGTCCTGACTATAATCCCCATCTAATATATGTGTGTGTGTGTGCGCGAGTGTGTGTGTGTGTGTGTGTGTGTGTGTGTGTGTGTGTGTGTGTGTGTGTGTGTGTGTGTGTGAGAGTGTGTGTGAGGGTGTGTGTGTGTGCATCCGTATGTGTGTGTGTGTGTGTCCGTATGTGTGTGCATCCAAATGTGTGTCCGTCTGTATGTGTGTGTGTGCGTGTGTATATGGTTCCCTGAAGGATGAGGCCATTCCCAGTCACCTATATTGCTGATTATGATAGAGGTTTCAAGGCATTTATAATGTAAACATATCCTTTAGCTGGTTGAAGATGCTCCTCGTACTTTAGATATTTTTAATTGGTGCTTTTTGGACAGTAAGTCTACCATAGACATTAGAGCAGTACAAGTAAATATCAAATTGTAAATGTGCAGAATATGTGCAATAGTTGAACACTGGTGTCACCACTGTTTCCTCAGGTTTTGTTTTCTCCATCCGAATATGTCTCAGTGCAAGTCCAACATTCACATGTAGGGTAAAGGTAGCTTGCTAACTGCTATGCCCTGATGACTTTGAAGACATGGGCAGATGTGCCCTGGGGATTTTGGGCCTAGACGGTCCCAGCCAACTAAAAGTCTCTGTATAGGTGTAGGCCCAGAGCATCTTTGGCTTCAGCTGCTGGAAGCAGTAGGCCACAAGAAGGGGGGAGATAGAGGGCCACAACATCTCTGGATTGCCCTGAGGTAAAGATCCCAGAGGAGGGATGACTATCACTGCTCTTCCCCTTGCTGGACCACCCTGTCTCCTTGAGATGGCAAGGTAACTTGGATGAGGTCAAGGTGCTGCATTCCTCTCTTCTCTAACCACAGATGCTGAGTACCTGTGACTAGACGCCTGAAATGGAGGATGTGTTTGAGCATATTATCAGTCAGCCTCCGAACATTCTGCTGGACCTGGATCGCAATAACAACTGCTACCCTTTCCATGGAGACTTCAGGCATCCACATGCCAGAGATATCATAGCATTGAGAATGTGGATGAACACCTCCATCTTTCACTTCAACTTACAGTGCTCCTTTGGCATATTAGCCTGATGTTCTTTTGCCTGACTCTGCAGATTCAGCATGTCATGGCAACCTAGACCTGCCATAATTGCATGAATTAGCACTTGCAGAGCACCAGGCAATTGTCACTAGGCACAGCTTTCGTAAATGTGGCTACATGAGAAATGTGTCTTCAATGGCATATCACCAATATATTGATTGTGCATTGCTATATTTGAATCTGCAGTTGTACATGACAATTTCCTTCCGTGTCTTAATGAACTCCTATGCTCAAATTCATCAATAAAATGGGACAATCAGATAAGCTCCCTTTCCTCGATATCCTTATTGATAAGTCAGTCAGGGGTTCTCTATTACTGTCCACCTCGAGCCTACCTGCACTGATCAATTTTGTTTTTAATTCACTCATGGGACACGGGCATCGCTGGCTGGTCAGCATTTATTACCCATCCCGAGCTACCATTGAACTGAATGGCTTGTTCGGCTATTTCAGAGGACGGTTAAGAGTCAACCGCATTGCTGTGAGAGCAGAGTTACACATAGGCCATACCAAGTGGGGATGGCAGATTTCATTGCTTGAAGGACATTAATGAGACAAATGGGTTTATCTGACTATCGACAATGGTTTCACAGTCATCTGCAGATTGTTAATTCAATATTTAATATTATTGAATTCAAATTGAACCAGCTGTCGTGGCGTGTTTCAAACTGGGATCACCCAAACATTAGTTAAGTTTCTGGATTAATATTCTAGAGATCTCACAAGGCCATCACCTCACTAATGCTAGAATTTCTACATTGCCTCATCTTATAAAGAGTAGCCTTGTCAGAAACCTAGTAAATAGGTCCCAAGTGCAATTGTTCACTATATAAAGTTCATCCATGGGCATCAACGTCATCCTGTTGGATAATGGCTACCATGGCCAGATCATTGCTGGCTGTATGTTGTGCAAGTTCACGTAAGGTCTAAATAGGTCACTCTTGGTCCTGCAAAATATCTTATCTGCCTCAGATTAAAGTAAGATGACTCAAAGCTTCGAACAATAGGTGAAGTGACCAGTTTCATTCTGCATTATTTTACTGGAGAATTCCACTCCTTTCGATCAACTTGTGGCCATCCCTGTAGCCATGGTGATTTCTTTTTAAATGTGCTATGAGAGAGAGAGACTTCCTGGAGAGTAATGGAGTTTTACTTTCATTGCTCTTTGTGAGAGAAGAGGACAAACAGTTATGCATTAGGCTTCAGGTAGAAGTTTCCAGTGGTTTTGTTTTAGCTTAGAGGAAACACCCAAAGCTTGAAAATCTTCTTAGTTATAATTTAGCAGTATTTCAGAGCCCCTGGTTGAAGTTAGGTCTGTTAGATCATTGTTCCTGAAGATAAGGGATAGTTTAGAACTGTTGAGAATAGATTACCTCAATGTCTGAAAGCTCCAGACAAGAAGCATTCGTTTAAAACCCTGAAAATGTTATTTAAAGCTGATAAAGTCTACACTCAGTAGCATGAGGACTCGAGAAAGAAGCTATAAGATTCCCTGAATCAAGAATTGACATCTCCGTTCAGTCAAATCTTTTATCTGACGTAGAAGGAAATACTCCCTGGTATGAGTACTATAGAAGAATTCTTTTTTGGGTGATTAGTATGCTTGCAATTTAACTGTCTGTTTTGAAGTCTTTAAACTTTTGTTCGATGTAAATAGTTTAATTTACTTTTCTCATTTCTTTCATGTAATGAACTTTGTTTCATTGTCAAAACCAAATCTGCCACATTTAGTACCGGAGAAAGATTCCCTTTTTAAGCCAAAATATGACCTATCAAGCCAGATTTTAGTCCAGTATCTGACTTACCCAGACAATAACATTAGCGAGGATCATAACAAAGGGCATTGAATGATATCGTTCAAAGGTGGGTAAATTGGATTAAGGTTGAAATCAATCATAATCTATTTATATAACTGACCAGACTCAAGCAGATAATAGATTTCCACCCGTTCCTATCTACCTTCATCACTGCATGCCCAGATCTTGGTTCCCAGGAAAAGTAGATTGTAGAAGTGATGTTTTGTATCACTCTGTACTTGGATAGCATATAACACCCTTGGGTTGTGTACTAAATTGTATAAAAGGATTTTTCTCCCCATTTTCTTCTTTCACTTGGGAGTAAATAGTTTCTAGGATTGGTAATTTATTTAATTAGGGGCAGAGTCAAATGTTGCAAAATGTATCCAGATCAGGTAAAGTTGATGATGGAGAAAATTATTTGAAATCTGGAGAATCAATAAACTTGATTGGCCAAATTGCTATTTTTCATTCATTATGCATTTTGTTCTTCAGTTCAAAAGGAAGCTTGGAAATGCTTTGACTGGCTGATCTCCACGTCTTCAAAATCAATTAAAGATGCATCTCTGCTCCATTAAGGATCCTTTCATAAACCAGAGTTTTTCTGCATTATAAGATTCCTTTCCATTTATCACACAATTGAAATAAATTTCATTCTCTTGCTTTCAGTCCTCTCCAGAGGAAGTTGCCTCTCGCTGAGACTTATTCCACTGTTGCTTATTGGTTTCTGACACATTATTTAAGTAACTGTTATTTATTGTTACAACACAAGGACAGCAAGCAAACTAAACCAGCCTCAGTATCACTGGATATGCAACACAGTGAAACTAAAATATTCAACAGCCCCTCAAAATTTCCAAGTTCTTCCTAATCAAGCTTTGTAAATTTCAGATTTCAGGCACAAAGTTCAGAATTAAACAAAAATTAACAATTTATTATTAATACTGTAACTTTAGCACAGCAATGCTAAACAACAAGGTAATCTAAATCATGTCTTTGATGTAAAGCCAATCTTTGCAAATGTAATCCCCACTCAAACACACAGACAGATACAGTTAATGGACGAATTGAAAGGAAAGTAAAAGTGTTTCAATTTGCCATTTCAACAATGAGTGCCAGGCCTGTATGGTATTCCTGAACAATGTGTTGTATTGGAGGTTCAAAGGATTGTATCTTACTCAAATTCGGAAGGCAGTGTTCAATGCAAAACGTTTCCAGGAAGCTCCAAGAGATATTCACTCATTTCTTGTAAACTGGGATTATTCCTATTGGAGCATCCAACAAATCTTGAAATGAATATAAAACTAGAGAAAGTAAAAACTCAAAACTACAGCTTCTCGGACCAACAACTTCTGAGTACACAGACTTCTGCCCAAAATCCTAGTCAAAAACCACTTCAATCTATGGCTTCTCTTTCTTTTCCACATTCTTTGTGATTTTTGGCCAACACAGGATTCCCTTTGATTGATTGACCAATGCATCATTCAACCAGCCACCAATCTTTGAGCATAACTCGTCCTGCTGCCAAAATGTCTGTAGCTTTTGTGGAATGATACTTACCCTGCAATTATCTTCCCAGGCTAGTTCCCATATGCAAAGATCAGTTTGTTTGTTTTTTTCTGAAGAAGGGTCATGATCCAAAACATCAGCTTTCCTGCTCCTCTGACATTGCCTGCTGTGTTCTTTCAACTCCACACTGTATCTCTGACTCCAGCATTGACAGTTCTTACTATCTCTGACACAAAAACAAAGTTGCTGGAAAAGCTCAGCTGGTCTGGCAGCATCTGTGAAGGAGAAAACAGAGGGATATTGGATGCCTTCAAGGCAGAGATCGACAAATCCTTGACCTCAGAAGGAATCAAGGGCTACAGGGAGAGTGCAGGGAAGTGGAGTTGAAATTCCCATCAGCCATGATTTAAATGGACTTGATGGGCTGAATGGCCTTACTTCCACTCCTATTTCTTATAGTCTTATGGTAATGTTTCAGGTCCGGTGACCCTTGCTCAAAACTTGCTAAGCTTTCCCAGCAACTTTGTTTTTGTTCCTGATTTACAGCATCAACAGTTCTTTTGGTTTTTACCTACTATCTCTGAGTTTGCTTGTTTTTGTTTTCCTTTTTTGTTGAAACATGAACTGCCGTTTAAAGTTCAAAGTTTGATTCACAACTTTAGTTGACTGTTCCAAACCAAAAATGAAAAACATAAACAAAAACAGTCATGGTCTCAATATTATAAACAATCGTTAACTGTAAGCCTTTGCAATCTATCCATCCACAATATCGCCACACTTGATACATTGAGGGAGACCATGAGACATGAGAGTAAAGATTAACATTACTTTGGATAAAATGAATGGTAACATTGTTTTATTGTACTGAGGTCTAATTATAATAAGCTTTGATATCAAAGCATTTCCTTCATACCTCAAATAAACACCTGCCTAAATTATTTCAAGTCAGTAGCAATATCTCAACCTTGTCCCAGCCATTCAGTGACTTCATTCATTTAATCAGTCAATCAGAAAAGGGAGGATTCCATTTTCCTCCACTGTTATGGAGAGAAGAGGAGAAATCAGCTGACTCCCAATTATTTTTCTTTCTCTGCACTGAGGAACTCACCTTCCGACTCCCCAAAGAATTAGAATTAGAAGTAGATTTTATTGTCATGTGTACTCAAATACAGGCATACAGGAGTACAGTCCAAAGGGTATAATGTTGCCAACTCGGTACTCAAGCTTAGGTACAAAGACAAAAAAAAGGGAATACAGCTAAAAGTTTAATATTAAAGTCTGTCTTATGATAAAGTATAAAAATAAAGAAATAAAGTTAAAAGTTCAACATTGCAGCCCTTCTTAAACATGTAGCCACACTAGGTTAACAATCCCTGCAAGAGTTCGATCTCCTCTGCATTGGGCTTGACCTCCCCATGCTCAATGCTTCCACAGTTGATGGCAGACTTCTGACTGTCTGCTCTCAGTGCTGCCGCAGAAGCTGGGCCTGATATTCCCCCACGCTGGGCTCACTGCCCCCATGTTGGGGTCACTCTATTGTTCTCCCCTACGCTGGCTTACCCTCCTCCAATCGGGCTTCCTTTCTCCCGCTCTCTCTCACTGTCCCTCTTGCAGGCTCAATCTCAACACAGAAGGCAAGTAAACTAAAGTAAGAGAAAAAGAAGCTGTGAAGGAAGGTTGAAAAAAGAAGTAGATAGAGCAGATGAGCTCTGGGCACACTGTGCTGCCACTCTGCTGCCATCCTGAAGAAAGGTCTGTCAACCATCCACTAGATGCAAGCCAGTAGTGTGCTGGAATAGTCCCCACTTACCTGGATGAGTACAGCCCCAACAATGAGGAGCTTGACATCATCCAGGACAAAACAGTCCATTTCATTGGAATTCCATTCACTCTTTTCCTCACCAACACATAATAGCATTAGTATGTGCCATCTACTAGATGCACTGTAACAAGTCATGAAGGCTTTTTCAACAGTCATTTTTAATGGTGGGAAGCTCCACCCACTACATAAATTTAGAGAATTTAGTTACAAGCTTCCATCCTGCCAACAGAATCTGACTTTTGATGTGTCTCAAAATCAATTCTTCTGTCTGCCTTGCTTTTCTCTTCCAGCATCAGCATCACATTGTGCCCACAGAACTAAGGAATCCATTGATCCTGTGTTTTGTCATGACTAAGAATATTAGCTGGTGTGAATTCCAAAACATCCTTTTTGAGTGGGAAGCCCACATCTAGTACAAGTTAATTCAGAACTTCTAGAAGCATAATCATTTGTGTAGAAACTGTAAGGATCATCTGACACTTGGAAGTCAACCGAGCTGCTCTTCAGGGCCAATTTTGAAATGTAAAAGAGAGTTCCAGAACTGCAATAAGAAAGCAGTCCATATTTTAAGTTAAACATAGGGCATGTCATGGGCATGACGCCAATGAAGAGTGAGTCAGCCAATCTTGCTGCATTAATGACAAAGTTGCCACAATTGGTGTCAGGGCCCAGAAGGATAAGGTAGCAAAAATTAGTTAAAGTTACCATTCTTGATTGCTAACCAAGGTATGTGTATTGGCATCAGGAGAGATAGGCTGTGACCAGCAAGTGGACTTCTTACTCACTAAGCAACCTCATCCAACAGTATTGACCACTGAGCCCATGCAAGCTTCAGGAAATGAGAAAGTTGATGCATATTATAAAGAAAAACAAAGAATACTATTAGTTTCCATGGGTAAAAGCATAACAAATCCAATATAAATAGACCTGTAAGGGTATATTTATAAGTATATATTTGTAACGGTATATTGACCAAAACAATTAATTTATCAATTGACTGTGACATGAGTATAGTATCTAAAGTAACTGGGTCAAGCAGTCAATCCCATTTAGTTGGAGGAAAGGAAATCAAGTGTTGTGAATTGAGGAATTAGCATTAATCATTAGATCAATGGTTTTAAACATCTTAATCACTCAGTAACTTGCATATGAAATGTGAGAGAAACTAAGAGAAATACTTCAGTTCTCTATTCTACTTCAGATTTGTAGTGTAAGTGGCACAATAATGTTTGAACATGTACAGTCCAGTGAAATTGGGAAACTCTTTATTGATGTCTGCACTGAAGAAAATCCTTCCTTGCAATGCCAGAAAAGAAGACTATGGGCTCTACAGCCACATTCATTGGTTGCTGAACATGCTTGCAAATTGATCATATTCACTGTGGTATTCCACTTCCATAACATTGCCGAACTTGGATCCCACCTCAACTCGTCTGCTGCTGAAACCCTCATCCATGACTTCATTACCTTAAGACTTGACAATTCAATGCACTCAGGCCAGTCTCCCATTTTCTAACTTCTTCAAACCTGATATTGTCCAGAATTCTGTGTTATTTATACAACATCACAGTCATCCATTACTTTTGTACTCACTATGTACATTAGCACCTAATTAAGCAACACTTTCATTTTAATATAAATATTCTCATGGTCATTTCTCAATTCTTCCATTGTATACTTTACAACTTTTGTGAAATTCCTCTAGCCCCACGAACCTTTGAGGTATCTGCTTTCCTTCACTTCCAGCCTCTTGAGTATCTTTGATTTGAATTGTTCTACCATCGGTCCTCTCTGGTGCCCAGATGCTACACTTTAGAAATGCCTAAGCTCTCTGCCTCACCACTAAAAGCCACTGCTTTGACCAAAGCTTTATGCATCTTGTCCACTGTCCCCTTATATTAATTCAGTTCCAAACCTTTCTTTATGATGTTCCTGAAACACCTTGCGATGTATAAATATATTGGTGCTACTACAACATTACACATTGTTCTTACATTTCCCAAACCGTTTTATCAAGCAAATATCTACAAGTCTGGATTACACTATCCCAAAGTCAAGGGCAGCCTTCCCCTAAATCTTTGCTGAGGTACAGATTCATTAATTCCCCATTACTCGAGCTGCCTCCAAAATGGTGAATCACTTAGAGTCATACAGCACAGGACCCTTCAGTCCAACCTGTCCATGCTGACCACGTTTGCTAAACTGAACTAATCCTACTAACCAGCATTTGGCCCATATCCCTATAAACCTTTCCTATCCATGTACCTGACCAAATGCCTTTTAAATGTTGTAATTGCCCTCACCACCACTTCCTCGAGTAGCTCATTTCAAATATGCGTCACCCTCTGAGTGAAAAAAGGGGTCCCTCAGGTCCCTTTTAAATTTTTCCTTTCTCACTTTAAATCTACGTCCTCTAGCTTTGGAGTCCCCTACCATGGGGGGTGGGGGCAGTGGGGGGTGGGGGGAAACCTGGCTGTTCACTTAATCTATGCCCCTCATGATTTTATAAACCTTTATAAGGCCACCCCCCAGCCTCCTATGCTCCAGGGAAAAAAAGTCCAGCCTCTCCTTATCTCTCAAACCTTCCTGTCTTGATAACACCCTTGTAAGTATTTTCTGAGGTCTTTCCACTTTAAAAACATCCTTCCTCTAGCAGGGTGGCCAGAATTGTACACAGTACTCCACATGTGGCCTTACCAATGTTTTGTACAACTGATGACTCAACTCCAGTGCTCAATGCTATGACCGGTGAAGGCAAACACGCTGAATATCTTCTTAACCACCATGCTTACCTGTGACACCAACCATGTACCTGCACCCCTTGCTCTCTCTGTTTGACAACATGGTGCTACATCCTCACTAGGTCATCTATTTTGGGAAGAAGCAAGTAAGACAATATTTAAGATTCAGGAATTTGTACAGAACGTTTGTCCAAGATTGATGTTTGAGTATAAACTCAACTTCCTCTGCCTCTTCCTCATCATATTTAACAAATAAGTGAAATTTCATTAGTCCTCTGCATTATCAAACCATTCTGTTCCTCCATATTCAATGCTGTGGATGGTCTGCATGGAAGGAAGGTCAAAGTTAAAAATGGAAGATTATTGGTCTTGGAATTAAGAAAAGAAGGGTGTTACAGCTCGTACTCCGTGATGATGCCTTGAGATAGCTTACTAACAGAGAAACTGTGTGGTCACTCATCTGTCATCAGAAATATGTCCCGATTTCACTCTTTCCCAAACTAGGAGCTGGCTATTTCTCCATCTGCTTTAAGCTCTATTCCTTGTCGGGGTTGAGCTGTTTAAAAGTGAGGAAAGCCCCATCAGGTACTTTGTCTCTAAGCGAGCAATATATGTTGCTCATCCCATAAGATTGAGTGAATTTATAGCTGGGATATCAGCCAAGTATATTGGAAGATCTGATGTAAGAAATATTGTTTTACCCTTCTGTTACAGTACAGGGAGGTGCTTTCGATCTGTGTATTGAATAATTGATCTCAGGGAGAATGGAGCGACATGCTATAAAATCCCAAATTAGTAAACGTGAACATAGTTATTCTGACAATATTTAATTTGAGAAACTGAAGAGTGGTCTGGTGCCAAGCACTCACTAGAAGAGAAATGAAAATGAGCAATATGTTGCTTTGCCTGCTCCAAAAGGGTCATTGAACTTTTAGTGTCACTGGACTGCTGCCTTGGAGATGCCAAAGCTTGTACTCATTATAATTGCTACCTCTATCTATATGAGCAAGAGAGGCAATTTTTACGGATTTCCTCACATCACTGTTTTGTGCCTTTCTTTCATTTCCTCCTACATGCCAGGTCCTTTACCCTTCTCTGGTTACTTTTGTTAGATGCTCCTGTGGCAGATATTCTTGTAAAGTAGCATAAAATATTTAGGGAACATATAGTCAAGACAAGTGATGACAACTTTTCACCCCAAATAAATTGCTATTCATCTGTTGCACTTCTCCTCTCTCCAGCGGGCCTACTGCTGCAGACTGCAAACTGAATTGGTTTTTAATGGTTGAATTTTTATATGAAAGGACCCTGGCATAATATTGACACTTTCGATGTGACTTGTACCAATGAATCATTAAATGGTCATGAGCATGATCAATGAAAGCCAGGCCCTAGCCTTGTAGCTCGTATTGACACGTACATAATGCATGCCAATACATGGAAAGTTTACGACCATAAGACCATAAGACATAGGAGTAGAAATTAAGCCATTCAGCCCATCGGGTCCACTCCGCCATTTAACCATGGCAGATGGGCATTTCAACTCCAGTTCCCTGCACTCTCCCCGTAACCCTTAATTCCTTGTGAGGATGTGGTGGAGGTGGATGTGGTGGATTCAATTGGGCCGACTGGAAACTTTGCCCAGGGCTGAAGGAAGTTCGGTGCAGGGTTCAAACTATGCCCCCGAGTCTCGGAGGCTGCCTGCCTTCACCTGACCGAGTCTAAAAGTGCTGGGACAATGGGAAGTGACTTTTCTGAGCAAGGGTGCGAATCTGAGAAGTCACGTCGCCAGGGAGGCACTCCAGGCCGGGTGAGGTGCCCGGATTCGATCAAGGCCGACTGGAAACTTTGCCCAGCTGGTTTTAGGAATCAGTAATTATGTCAAACAGAGACAGGCAGTTCAACAGCACAACTGGTGTGCTAATAAAGTCTACAGCTGACAATTAAACTGTGGTTCCACAGCCACATAGTAACTTCCCGGTTTCGAATGGAAATCATAGATGTTAAAAACAGTCTAAAAACTAAAGAGGAACGATTTTTTGTGTATAAATCGAAAGCAGCAATTCTGTTGCAGGCAGGCCAAAGAAACCTTCCACACGTCACTGTAGAAATGCATTACAGTATGACCAATTATTCTTGCCGTAGTGGAACATGCGTAAAGGGAGCAGTTGTACAAAGAAGTTTGTAATCTTCTATTTAATTGCATTTAGCCTGCAGTTAACGGGCACTGGATTTGACAGAGGAGGATTAGCAAAAGTGGAAAAGAGCTGTCTTTAATGTCAAGAAGCCCATTTAAGTCTCCTTGCTCCATTAACAGCTGGCCTTGAACAGACACTGCTACTTGTCTCTTGACAGTAGACATAGGCCTCGATTCTGAGTTGTCACATGGAGGCTGTGATGAAATGGGAATGCAAACAGGTGGGAGCAGCTTTTGGGAGAGGATATTTGATGAAGCATCAATAGCCAAACCATCTTGTCATTCTCTTCCAGCATTTTCAGATTTAGATCATTAGCATCTGTGGTATTTTGCTTTCAGCTTACTTGGGAAAAGGATGTGGCCTGTGAGTATGGCACATGGGCAGCTTGCCCAGAAATCTGACAAACGGTATCAAATGTGGATGGTTGGAATAGATGGCTGTGAATACTTACAAGTTTCTCTGTCCAGAATTTTTCAATCGTCTATTTCTTTTTCTACTGCAAATGCATATAAGCAAGCATGTGTTATAATAACATTATTTTCTTCCAACATGCCTGATTAACATTCCCTCTTAATTTATCCCATCTACTTCAACACTATTAAGTATTCAGTTTGCTTAAAATCCCAAGCCACTATTTGCTTATCACGAGCTCTGTGTGTGTCTCATGTGGTAGAGAGATCTGACTGCATTCAAGCATTGAGCAGCTTTCAAAACACAAAGTAGCATATCAATTTCCTCCAGCAAATAAAAGCAGCACTGAAGACTCCAGATCTGCACACATTAAATTTAATGAGATCCTAATTAATCCTTATTCTTGGAATGCAACAGAAACGTTATCAGCCAATACAAATATCAAGTGCATTGTTCTACAAGGATCTTTATGTATTTACTGATTCCTACAAAACAATCTCTGCTTTATTATCCTCTGCAGAAATTTTAAAGTAGAAAATCTAGGGAATTTGTTCGGCTTCTGGTTTTCCCAGAAACTGGGCTGCTCTTAATTACATGAGTACATGGCTAGCAAAATGAAAATCGTTGCACCCAAAATGGCACAAAGCCATCTTTACCTGAGTCGGTGAAAATACATTTCACATGCCGTCCAGTGCTCTACCCCAGCACTCTTCTTGCCATATGCAGCCAAATTTTATCAGATGCTTCCTATCTGCACCTCCCACCTTTACTGCCCCCATCTATCACTGCCCATAGTATTGACTTCATTAGAAGAATAATCATTGCTTTTACCATTGCTGTGCTGTAGACCTCAACTACAAATCCACTTGCATGATGTGGAGAGGGTGGTATGGTGGCTCAGTGGTTAGCTCTTTTGCATCACAGTTCAAATCCAGCCTCAGGCGACAGCCTAAGATAACAAAGTGTGGAGCTGGATGAACACAGCAGGCCAAGCAACATCTTAGGAGCACAAAAGCTGATGTTTCGGGCTTAGACCCTTCATCAGAAAAGGGGGAGGGGGAGAGGATTCTGAAATAAATAGGGAGAGAGGGGAAGATGGACCAAAGATGGATAGTGGAAAAGGTAGGTGGAGAGGAGAGTATGGGTGGGGAGGGGATAGGTCAGTCCGGGGAGGGCAGACAGGTCAAGGGGGCGATTGAGGCTAGTAGGTAGGAAATGGAGGTGCAGCTTGAGGTGGGAGGAGGGAATAGGTGAGAGGAAGAACAGGTTAGGCAGGCAGGGACGAGCTGGGATGGTTTTGGGATGCAGTGAGGGGAGGGGAGATTTTGAAGCTTGTGAAATCCACATTGATAACAGGGTTCCGAAGCAGAATATGAGTTGCTGTTCCTGCAACCTATGGGTGGCTTCATTATGGCACTGCAGGAGGCCCAGGATGGATATGTCGTCTACGGAATGGGAGGGGGAGTTGAAATGGTTTGCAGCTGGGAGGTGCAGTTGTTTATTGTGAACCGAGCGTAGGTGTTCTGCAAAGTGGTCCCCAAGCCTCCACTTGGTTTCGCCAATATAGAGGAAGCCACACCGGGTACAGCGTATACAGCATACCACATTGGCAGATGTGCAGGTGAATGTCTGCTTGATGTGAAAAGTCATCTTGGGCCCTGGGATGGGGGTGAGGGCGGGAGGTGGCGTGGGGGCAGGTATAGCACTTCCTGTGGTTGCTGGGGAAAGTGCTGGGTGTGGTGGGGTTAGAGGGCAGTGTGGAGCGGACAAGGTATTCCCGGAGAGAGTGGTCCCCCCAGAAAGCAGACAGGGGTGGGGAGGGAAAATTGTCTTCAGTTGTGGGGTCGGATTGTAGATGGCGGAAGTGTCGGAGGATGAGGCATTGTATCCGGAGGTTGGTGGGGTGGTATGTGAGGACTAGGGGGATTCTCTTTTGGAGGTTATTTTGGGGGCGGGGTGAGAGGGATTGCGACCCCACCACTAAAGACATTTTTCCAACCCCACCCCTGTCTGCTTTCCGGAGTGACCACTCTCTCCCCCACTCCCTTGTCCACTCCACACTCCCCTCCAACCCCACCACACCCGGCACTTTCCCCTGCAAACACACAGGAAGTGCTACACCTGCCCCCTAGCTCCTCCCTTACCCCCATCCCAGGCCCCATGATGACTTTCCACATCAAGCAGACATTCACCTGCACATCTGCCAATGTGGTATGCTGTATACGCTGTACCTGTTGTGGCTTCCTCTATATTGGCGAAACCAAGTGGAGGCTTGGGGACCACTTTGCAGAACACCTACGCTCGGTTCACAATAAACAACTGCACCTCCCAGCTGCAAACCATTTCAACTCCCCCTCCCATTCCTTAGACGACATATCCATCCTGGGCCTCCTGCAGTGCCATAATGAAGCCACCCATAGGTTGCAGGAACAGCAACTCATATTCTGCTTCGGAACCCTGTTATCAATGTGGATTTCACAAGCTTCAAAATCTCCCCTCCCCTCACTGCATCCCAAAACCATCCCAGCTCGTCCCTGCCTGCCTAACCTGTTCTTCCTCTCACCTATTCCCTCCTCCCACCTCAAGCTGCACCTCCATTTCCTACCTACTAGCCTCAATCGCCCCCTTGACCTGTCTGCCCTCCCCAGACTGACCTATCCCCTCCCCACCCATACTCTCCTCTCCACCTACCTTTTCCACTATCCATCTTTGGTCCATCTTCCCCTCTCTCCCTATTTATTTCAGAATCCTCTACCCATCCCCCTTTTCTGATGACAGGTCTAGGCCTGAAACGTCAGCTTTTGTGCTCCTAAGATATTGCTTGGCCTGCTGTGTTCATCCAGCCCCACACTTTGTTATCTTGAAGCCTTCTGACTCCATTGCATATGATAAAGAAGATCAGAAACATCTTATAAATACAATAAAGCTTTCCTTGAGTACAGTGTCATGAGTATTTCTGCGAAATTTGAAAGAGTAGCAATATGTCCCCTTTGTCTCGAAGTGCTG
Source organism: Stegostoma tigrinum (assembly GCF_030684315.1). Lineage (NCBI taxonomy): Eukaryota > Metazoa > Chordata > Chondrichthyes > Orectolobiformes > Stegostomatidae > Stegostoma > Stegostoma tigrinum. The sequence continues at coordinate 70,114,691 of NC_081356.1, read as the reverse complement.
CATCGTGAAAGCATGTTGTAGCCCAAGTGGCAGCTTGTAACAGCCTACCAGGAATATGTCAGGAGAACATGATCATTTTTCCAAAGTTAAAAAGAGGAAGTTCTGCAGCAAGTTTAGAGGAGAATAACCTGAACAGTTTCTGAAAAAACTCAAAGTCGTCTCTTGAGGTGAAATGTTCAATTGTGCACGTTAAGAAAGGCTCACGCAATTAAGAAACTTTAATTTGGCCTACTGCGAATAGGTTAAACAGACATCCAGGCAGGCAGAGACAAATATATTTATCGGTGTACCCCACTTAAACATTGACTGTGAAGTGAAGAAATAAGGAAATGGCAGTTTTGCGGAAACACATTCATAAAACAACTGAAATCCATTCCTGCTTTTGCTCTTCAAATTGGCATGAGCTCAAAGTGGCATAATACATATGCTGGGTTTTGTGTGTTACACGTGAAAGAATAGCATTCTTCTTAAAGACATTCTGTTCGGTTTCCTATTTCCTGGCCAAGAAATGGTGCAGGGAATATTTAGTGTGCTGCAGGAAGTCAAGCAGATTCCTTGGGATCATATGGTTGGATTTTGTTTTCATTGTTCTCCATCGAAAGGAGACCACAAAGCATGTCCATGTGCATCAGTGAGGCATAGAGACTGTTGTTCCGACTGCCTGCGAGATTCACAGGGACCAATAAGCAGCTAAAGCACTGAGTATAGAGCTAGGTCGAGTCTTATTGTGTGTCTCATCAAATGTAAAATACACTTAACTTCATAGAGTGTGTGTCTGTTTGCAAAACAGTTTTTATGTTATTTCATGAATGTACTTGCTGCTGACAAGGATAGCATTTATTGCCCATCTGTAATTACCCTTCAGTAGGTGGTAATCAGCCTTCTTGAAGCACTGTGGTCCTTATGGTGTGGAAACTCCCAAAAGTGACGTTAGGGAGCGACAGTTAATGAGCAGTGATATAGTTCCAAGTTAAGATGATGTGCGAATTGGCGGGGGAATTGTATGTGGTGGTGTTTTAATTTGTCTGTTCCCTTATCCTTCCAGGTCATAGAGGTCAAGTATTTGGAAGGTGCTTTCCAAGGAGTTGCTGCAGTGGAGCATGCATACAGTAAGCTCTTCAGCCACTGTGTGCTAGTGGTTGGAATGAATGTTTTTAGTCAGTGGCTACAGTACATAGGGCACCAGCATGAAGATTTAGCTCTAACTTGACCAAATTAACTAGTGTGCAGAGGGAAAATCAAGATTTTTAAGGTCAGATCTTCAAATAGCTTACGCCAAGTTGAGGGATTGCCACGTAAATGAAAACCGGAAAAAAAGGTTGCAGCTACAAACAAGATAAGATAACATAACGCAGTGCTCCAGATGGGCAGGTGATTTGATGAAGTAATATACAATACCCCAGACAGACAGTCTGAAGAAGTAACTTGACCAATTATCTACACAGAGTTAGTTAGTAAAAAGCATGCGAACAGAGACATGTAAGAGATATGAAAGAAGTATCTGATGGTCCAAAAGATGGACGAAATAGCATAGTGATACTGAGGGGATCAACATTCCGAAGAAGGATGACCTTGAGTCAGAGACAGAGAGAAGACGGTGAGAATGTCAGAACAATTCTTGATCATGAGGCCCTTGCTCAGCGACCTTGAAAGATACAGTGTTATCTGTACCAGAGCCTGATTATCTCCAGTTTTTACTGGTAGTATTCCGTGCAAGAAGTAAGGTTTGTGAATTTGTGATTCTGATATATAGTGTTGTACAACTGATACTGCCTTTGAGTATTTATCTGATTGCTACTGTTTCACTTAGTGCAAAGAAATGTTAGTTAAAAAAACACAACAGGTGTCCACAAGCAAGTTAATAAAATGTGAGGCTGGATGAACACAGCAGGCCAAGCAGCATCTCAGGAGCACAAAAGCTGATGTTTCAGGCCTAGACCCTTCATCAGAGAGGGGGATGGGGTGAGGGTTCTGGAATAAATAGGGAGAGAGGGGGAGGCGGACCAAAGATGGAGAGAAAAGAAGATAGGTGGTGAGGAGAGTATAGGTGGGGAGGTGGGGAGGGGATAGGTCAGCCCAGGGAAGACGGACAGGTCAAGGAGTTGGGATGAGGTTAGTAGGTAGGAGGTGGAGGTGCGGCTTGGGATGGGAGGAAGGAATGGATGAGAGGAAGAACAGGTTAGGGAGGCAGAGACAGGTTGGACTGGTTTTGGGATGCAGTGGGTGGGGGGAAAGAGCTGGGCTGGTTGTGTGGTGCAGTGGGGGGAGGGGACGAACTGGGCTGGTTTAGGGATGCAGTAGGGGAAGGGGAGATTTTGAAACTGGTGAAGTCCACATTGATACCATTAGGCTGCTGGGTTCCCAGGCGGAATATGAGTTGCTGTTCCTGCAACCTTCGGGTGGCATCATTGCGGCAGTGCAGGAGGCCCATGATGGACATGTCATCAAGAGAATGGGAGGGGGAGTGGAAATGGTTTGCGACTCGGAGGTGCAGTTGTTTATTGCGAACCGAGAGAAGGTGCTCTGCAAAGTGGCCCCCAATGGACTACAGTCTACAAGCAAGTTGTTTTGCCTTGGATGTTGTCAAGCTTTTTGAGTGTTGTTGGAACCATAAGTCTAGGCAAATGGAGAGCATTCTGTCATACAGCACTTGTGCCTTTATGGACAGGCATTGGGCAATGAAGAAGACATAGGATCTGATCATAACATGTTTTGTTTCACACTGAAACATGTTGATTATCATGAAGAAAGGAAACAATGATTTTATTTATAAATGCACTGCAAATCAAATGCAAAATTATTTATTTTCATTGACAGGAATCAGGAGTTAATGCTTTGCTTCCATCACAGACATGTTTCAGAAACAAAATCATTTTGATACAAATATGTAAGGAAGGAACATGAACACTCTTTAAGAGATTGATTCATTCAAAGCACCTACAGGAAATCGCACTTTGAAAGTGTAATACTCTGAAGTTGAAATACAATTTACCAGGTTTCTGCCTGGCAACAAAATTGACCAGTGTCTAACTCGTGATGACTGATCATGTCAGCCACCGGGAACAAAGTTTGTAATTTTTTTTACCTGATTTGAATGCATCACGGTTCAACCTGAATCAAAACAACTATTCAATGTCCACCTGGGGATCTCACTGAAACTCCCAGGATACTGCAAGGCCTGTATAGAGTGGACATGGAGAAGATGTTTCCACTGACATATAGACTAAGGCCCAAGGGCACAGCCTCGCAGTGGAGGGATGACCTTTTAGTACTGAAATGTGATGGAATTTCTTCAACCAGACAGTGGTCAATCCGTGGAACCCATTGCCGCAGATGGCTGTGAAGGCCAAGTCATTGAGAGCTATCTGATGAAGGGTCTAGGCCCGAAACATCAGCTTTTGTGCTCCTGAGATGCTGCTTGGCCTGCTGTGTTCATCCAGCTCCACACTTTGTTATCTTGGATTCTCCAGCATCTGCAGTTCCCATTATCTCTGATAAGGTAGAGATAGATAGGCTTTTGATTAATAAGTGGATCAAGGGTTACAGGAAGAAGGCAGGAGAATGTGGTTGAGAAACATACCAGCTATGATTGATGGCCCAATTCAGCTTCTATATCTTATGGTCTTAGGATTTGTCTGAAATTTAAATTGAGCATCTTATTGAAATTTCATGTGATCAATTTTTGGAAAAAGCAAGGTGCAGAGTTTCTCTGCCTAACTTCTGGTTCAGTATGGAGGCTAACTATTGCTTTTAACATTTACAGTGAAGGCTCCTTTCACGAGCATCATGCATGAAGTGGAATTTATAAACTTGTTAGCACAAATTTTAAATATCGATCAATTGTAGTTGTCACCTCAGAGTTTAGATGAGCAGTATCAAGCACACTGACAGAATTTGAAAATCTGAGTTGTTTTCTGCCTGTCCATGTGTTTCATTAGGCGTTGTGCATGTATAGCATAACATTTTTGCACAGTTCTTTAAAAATTCAGGTTTTCGTGTGCAAGTGACATATTATAGATATGTTGTACGCTGCGTTTTTTCTGTTTTGTTTTGATGATATTTGCATTTACAGTCACACTAAAATTAGTTAAATTGGAAAAATAGCTTGGGCAGACCAATCTTAAAACCATCGCTTAGATCAAGTTTTTGGTCACCTACCATAACATTGCCTGGTGTAACTTTATTTCAGAATTTACTTTATAATACTCTTGTGAAGTGACTTAGAGGTTCTTATCAGGTTAATGGTGCTATATAATTACCATGTTCTGTTGTTTGGGTCTGTAAAACTATTTACATTTGGTTGGGAGAATGGAGATATAGGCTATTTTCTAAATGGAGAAAGACTTCGGAAATCTGAAACACAAAGACACTTTCGGAGTCCGAGTTCAGGATTCTCTTATGGTTAACAAGTAGATTCAGTTGGTAGTTAGGAGGGCAAATGTAATGTTTGCATTCATTTCAAGAGGGCTAGAATACAGGAGGAGGGATGCACTGCTGAGGCTCTACAAGACGTTGATCAGACTACATTTATAATGTTGTACATTCTGCTGCTACTGAGCATCAGTGATAGAGGGAATGGATGCTTGTAGATGAGGGGCCAATTAAACAGGCTGCTTTGTCCTGGATGGTGTCAAGCTTCTTGAGTGTTGCTGGAGCTGCACTCATCCTGGCACGTGGACAGTATTCCATCTCGCTCCTGAACTGCATCTTGTAAACAGTAAACAGTTTTGGGTAGTCCAGAAGTGATTTATTCATTGTAAGATTCCTAGACTATTCCTTTGTAATTACCCTTTTTGAAAGTGAGCAGTGTTGTTTCTCATCAAAGTTCCTCCTTCTCAAACTGAATGCTAAGTTCTACCATATTATGGACGCTGCTTCCTAGGGGATCTTTCATTCTGATATCTTCATTAAATCTGCCTTGTTACACATCATCAAAATAGCCAGATTTCTGATTGAATTCCTGGTTCTACAATATATTGTCCCAGGAAACTGTCCTGAATACACTCTATAAATTCTTCTTCATGGCTACCTCTGCCAATCTGACTATGCTATTCTATATCGCTGTACAATCTACATAGTATTCTTATTACCATCTTGACGCCTAGTTCAAAATGGCCAGGTCCCACATGTTGTCTGGATCAACAGCAAAATACACTTATCAGATTGGATAATGTCAGATTTTTATTGCATATTTAGCTTTATAGTTGCCATTGGCTGCATGAGTTTGTGAATCAAGAGTTAGTTGCATTAACATGCCACAAGGACATTAAAACAACCTTTGTCTATAGCTCATATTTATTTACTAAGGTAAAAGATACAAAATGCTGATGCTGGAAATCTGAAGCAAAAACAGAAAGTGCTAGAGAAACTGAGCAGGCTTGAAAGCATCTGTAGACTTTCTGATGAAATGTGAATGGACCTGTGACATTACCTGTTTTTCTCTCTCTACCAGATTTCCTCTTTTTGTTTATTCACTTATGTTTTGTTAACATATATCTGATAATTCTATTCAATGCCTGTTCTCATTTTGCTATAATTTTATACAGTCTGAAATATAATCTGCTTTGAAAATTGCAGTGCTGGAAATTAATAATAATGATGAAGGGAAATGGTCAATATGATTTGTTCTGTAATGCTCCTATAAAAAAACAGTCTCACTCTATTAGATGCTGTGTATAGCAACCATTCACTGACTGAAAGCAAGCAGCAGTGATAAATGATTACAGGCCATTAGTCAAGTTCAGTTGCAAGATCCTCTGCAAATTAATTACTGAGGCCCTTGATCACCACGGTGATGTTTGCACACCTTGTCATCCTTTCATGAGCTGCAAGAACTAACAGCCCAAAGCACCGACAGTGTTATAACTGACTCCTCAGAACTGTGATCCCTGAAGGACAGCAACAGTATCACCTGCCTTCCTGATCTAGCCCAAATAATGATTCCTAATACACTCCTCCAGCTTTGTGGTTACAGTATCCAAAATATACACACTATATCAAAAGCTCAATCTCATTGATGTAGTAGACTTTCCTTACTTAGAACACATACAGCAATTATTGGAGACTGTGACTCAGGGAGAACACTTTTTATCCGAAGTATCATTTACAAGTGAAGTTGAAATACAAAGACGGTCATTCAGCATTGTCATTTCTGATTGAACATTTGAATAAAAGAATAGACGATATTGTTAACTCCTGGGTAAGCAGAGAGACAAGACAGCTGGGCAGGGCTAAACACAGTAAAATAGGCAACTCAAACACAACATCAATTTACAGTTTGTGAAGGAGGTAAGGCAATTTGTGTGGGAGGGAGGTGTAATAGTTAGTACAAATTACAGATTATTGAAAAATTGAAGCAGTATTAAAGCAATGGGCAAAGGAAGTATTGTGCATAGTCTAACCGCTTCAGGCATTCAGTTTAAAGAAGCATTGATGAATAAAAGCTTAAAGGACAGCAGATGAAAGCAATTGTGAAATGATGCATATTTAAAAATACGTATCAGCCTGGTTACCATGGCTGAAGAAGAAATAGGTTTTAGCCAACAGAGATAAGACTACAATAACTGTCAGAAGCATAGGAAAGCAAGTTACGCTGCAACTCAATTCAGAAGGGAGTTAAAATGTTTACATTGTTCTCAATCTATCAACTTCACTTTTGAGCCTACATATACGTCCTAATCCCAACTTCAGCATAAGACTTGGAAGATATCAACAACTTCCCAGAGAATATTTGGTCCAGGCAGAACAGCTGTTCAAATACTGGTCGACGAACATAATATTGTTGACCAGGCAGACAAGCAGTAACCAGGAGACGATTAGAGATAATGGGAACTGCAGATGTTGGAGAATCCAAGATAACAAAGTGTGGAGCTGGATGAACACAGCAGGCCAAGCAGCATCTCAGGAGCACAAAAGCTAACGTTTCGGGCCTAGACCCTTCATCAGAGAGGGGGATGGGGAGAGGGTTCTGGAATAAATAGGGAGAGAGGGGGAGGCGGACCGAAGATGGAGAGAAAAGAAGGTAGGTGGAGAGGAGAGTATAGGTGGGGAGGTAGGGAGGGGATAGGTCAGTCCAGGGAAGACGGACAGGTCAAGGAGGTGGGATGAGGTTAGTAGGTAGGAAAAGGAGGTGCGGCTTAAGGTGGGAGGAAGGGTTGGGTGAGAAGAAGAACAGGTTAGGGAGGCAGAGACAGGCTGGGCTGGTTTTGAGATGCAGTGGGTGGAGGGGATGAGCTGGGCTGATTATGGGATGCGGTGGGGGAAGGGAAGATTTTGAAGCTGGTGAAGTCCACATTGATACCATTGGGCTGCAGGGTTCCCAAGTGGAATATGAGTTGCTGTTCCTGCAACCTTTGGGTGGCATCCTTGTGGCACTGCAGGAGGCCCATGATGGACATCTCGTCTGAAGAATGGGAGTGGGAGTTAAAATGGTTCGCGACTGGGAGGTGCAGTTGTTCATTGCGAACCGAGCAGAGGTGTTCTGCAAAACGGTCCCCAAGCGGGACCCTGCAGCCCAATGGTATTAATGTAGACTTCACCAGCTTCAAAATCTCCCCTTCCCCCACCGCATCCCATAATCAGCCCAGTTCGTCCCCTCCCCCCACTGCATCACACAACCAGCCCAGCTCATCCCCTCCCCCGACTGCATCCCAAAACCAGCCCAGCCTGCGTCTGCCTCCCTAACCTGTTCTTCCTCTCACCCAACCCTTCCTCCCACCTCAAGCCGCACCTCTATTTCCATTTCCTACCTACTAACCTCATCCCACCTCTTTGACCTGTCCGTCTTCCCTGGACTGACTTATCCCCTCCCTACCTCCCCACCTATACTCTCCTCTCCACCTACCTTCTTTTCTCTCCATCTTCGGTCCCCCTCTCTCCCTATTTATTCCAGAACCCTCTCCCCATCCCCCTCTCTGATGAAGCGTCTAGGCCCGAAATGTCAGCTTTTGTGCTCCTGAGATGCTGCTTGGCCTGCTGTGTTTATCCAGCTCCACACTTTGTTAACCAGGAGACGATTATGTTGGATAACAAAGTGTGAAGCTGGATGAACACAGCAGGCCAAGCAGCATCTTAGGAGCACAAAAGCTGATGTTTCGGGCCTAGACCCTTCATCAGAGGATTGGTCTAGGCTGGAAATGTCAGCTTTTGTGCTCCTAAGATGTTGCTTGGCCTGTTGTGTTCATCCAGCTCCAAACTTTGTTATCTTGGATTCTCCAGCATCTGCAGTTTCCATTACCTCTGATGACGATTACGTTGGGCTTCCCAAAATCACGGTGGAACCGCTATAGAAGAAAGAATCAAGTAGTTGACATTGTTAAGATCAGCCATGATCTTATAAAATGGCAGGGCTGGCTCGATGGGCCAGATGGCCTACTCCTGCTCTTAGTTCTTAAGTTCTTATATTCTTATGGTCTTGACATAGTGGAAGTCAAGCACTTTGCAGGACTGCGCGAAAAGTTAAACCTCTGTCTTCCAAAACAGAACAATCAATGCTCGTGACAGTGATAGTGCTGAATGAGCAACAATTTATCAGTTGTGGGACTGAGAGTCAGACAACTTTGACTTCACCATTTAAGTAACAACAATGGGCGACTGAAAATGTCCAATCTCATTAACATCTCAAAAAATATAAGCTGCACATGCATTCATTGGATCTTGACGATCATCCATAAATCCATTGAAGCATGAGGACCCAGTACAGAAAGTATGCAGTGTTTGTCTGAGGCAACAGAAGCAATTCTACATGACTGCTTGGAGTTGGTATGCTGGTCCATATTCAAGTTCTCAGCTGCCAATCTAAACAAATATGCCACTACTGTTAAGGTTACTTTAACAAGTGTGTAGGTGACTGTGTGCCAAAGAAGTTAATCTGAACGTTTCTCAAACGGAAACCACGGATGAAGTGGCAGATCCACTCCCCACTGAACTCCCGGTCTGAGGCATTCAAGTTGGGTAGTCCCAATTCACACAGAAGGTCCAGGTATGACCTTCGCGAGGCCATAATGTTGCCGAGAGGCAATACCAAACTAACTGGACACCCTGATCAACATATAGATGCCTGTCATTTGTGGCAAGGCTTACATGACATAGTGGGCTACAAAGCCCATGGATAAGCATATGGATAATGATGGGATAGTGTAGGGGGAGGGGCTTAGATTTGTTGACAGGCCGGCGCGACATCAAGGGCCGACGGGCCTGCCCTGCGCTGTATTGTTCTATGTTCCAAAGCAACATCAAACAGAATCGCGGCCAACAGGTTATCCCTATTTAATGAGCATGATGCCTCCTACGCTTGCTTTGAACAGAAGGTCAGTGAAACGATGTCACCTATCCCAGCAGTCTCGGGTGTACCTGTACACACAACCACCAGTAAGATCAGCCTTTTTGAGCGTGAACCCACAGGGAGTGACAGGGCCAGATGGAATCCATGGGGCCACGCACTCAGATCCTGTGCAGACCAGCTGGGCGGAGTATCCACAGGCATTTTTAACCTTTCCTTAAGACGATCTGATTCTCCTCCTGATTTAATAATGATTTGAAAGTGCCGGTGTTGGACTGGGGTGGACAAGCTGAAAAGTCACATGACACTAGGTTATAGCTCAACAGTTTTATTTGAAGACGCAAACTTTTGGACGCACCTGAAAAAGGAGTGAGATTCCGAAAGCTTGTGTCTTCAAATAAATCTGTGGGACTATAATCCAGCGTGGTGTGATTTTTGACATGATTTACGAGGACCACCATCATCCAAGTGCCAAAGAAAAATCATGCAGCATTTAATGATTACTGCCTAGTGGCTCTTACCGTCATAATTATGACACGATTCAAGAGGGTAATCGTGGTTCACATCAAATCTAACCGATCAAATTACCTTGATCGTTTGCATTTCACCTATTAGCACTATAGGTCCACAGCAGATCTTGCTGACAACGCTATCTCCCTAGCCCTACTCTCATCCCAGGAACATCTGCGTAACAAGGACACCTCTGTCAGGCATCTACTAATTAACCACAGTTCCACCTTCAGCACCATAATTCAAAACAAACTCATTTCTAAACTCCGAGGCCTAGGTCTTGCCTCCCCCCTCTGTAACTGGACCCTTGACTTCTTGACCCATAGACTGCAATCAGTAAGAACAGGCAACAACACCTTAACATAAAGTCTGCATTGCTCTGGCTGTAGATTGACTCACAATGCCATCAGGGACGGAATTCCGGGATATGGATAAGTAGGTGAATGGGCCAAAATTTTACGGATGAAGTTTAATGTGGTTGAGTGAGAGGTGATCCATTTTGGGGGCAAGAATAAAAAGGCAACTTACTATCTAAATGGAGGAAAAATTCAAAATTCTTTGGTGCAGAGTGTCTGGTGTCCTCATGCATGAATTGAAGGAATTAAGGAGGGCATATTGAATTTTGGCGTTTATTGTTAAAGGAATGACATATAGAAGTAGGCAAATGTTTCGCAGATGTAAAAGGCATTAGTAAGGCTGCTTCTGCAATACTGCATACAATTTTGGTCCCCTTACTTGAGGCAGAATGTAATTGCATAGGTGGCAATTTCAGAGTAGGATGACTAGATTAATTCCAAAGATGAAAGACTTGTCTAATAAGTAGCATTTAATAGTTTAGGTCTGTTGTTGTTAGAGTTTAGAAGAATGAAAGGAGATGTAATTGAGGTAGATTAGATGTTAAAGAGAATTCACAAAGTGGATGTAGAGCAGATGTTACCCCTTGTGGGGCAATATCGAATTAAAGATCATAGTTTTAGGTGATAGAGTGGCAGACTTAAAACAAAGATGATGAGAAATTACTCCTCTCAAAGGGTTACAAATCTGTAACATTCACCACTCCAGAGTGCAATAGTTGCTGGGACAGGGAGTAAATATAAGGAGGAGATAAAAAGGATTTTAATTAGTAGCAGGTTTAAAGGCTGTGGGGAGTCAGAGATCAGCCGTAATCATATTAAATGGTGGAGCAGGCTGAAGGGGCTGAATTATCTATTCCTACTCCTTATGTTCTGATTTCAGCAGAACAACTGTCTTCTAGGATAAAAATTCAGAGGATTAAGGGTCCTCCGAATAAGGCAATGGACCAACAATTAGGTCTAAAAAGACCAAAGTTTTCTGCGAAGGCTATCTGAGAGAAATGAAAGGTCCTCCAGCAGAGAAATGATCCACAGATCAGAACCAGGATTAACAGTCCTCAAGGTAGAGGCCTACCATTCTTTCAAGTCAAAAGAAAGTACATTCTGAGAAAAGCAAGGAATGTCCAGACTGCCTGCATTCATGATGTCAGAAAATTGGGAAAAGATGGGGCTAGTGGTAACTGTAATGTAGTTATATACATGATTGTATAATGGGTTAGCCATGGGATAAAGCTTGGAGGAGAAATTGTAGAAAGTAATGATTCTGAAGGGGTTAATGTTCACGCTACGTTAGCTATACTCAGTCTGCTAATGTCACACATAGCCTGTGAAGGGAGACAAGGCGTGCTAGTCTACCATTTTGGAAGGAACAGATATCTTTGAGACCATCCCAAGGTCCTAGTAAGTATGACTGATCAAATATAGTTGTACTGTGCTATCATGCAATAAACCTTTTTGTTGTTATCTTCTGCCTTTTCAGCAGATAGTGTAGTATATCCAAACCACTATTTATCAGTTGGCACAAAGCAAGCAAAGATAAAGGAGGGTTGTTGGAAACAAACTACAACAACCCTTACCAGTACCACACACTTGTCGAGGTGGCAAACCCACAATGTATCGAAAGTGTTATAAGCACCACTGTCCTGCTTAATATTTCAAGAATTGTTTGTATTATACAGCATAATCTTTTTTCCAACTTGGCAAGACAAACCTCAGAGGGCATAGTGATGACTCAATAGCTACATATTTTGGCCCTTACTTTTCGCACAAGTCATCCCAATCTCCTGCTGTAACTTAAACAGGAGACCTCTGGAACGCTTGGAGAAATAACATAACAGTCAAAACCAGAAATGCAGTCGGTCTCCATGCCCTTGAGCTTGGGAGTGAGAGGAATCTCAATCTGCTTCCCATTCCTGGTCACTATATGGTGATTCCTGCCATAGTAGAGCATACATTAAACTTTACTGTAATTTTGAACTGCTTGCGATCAGAAAGACACAAACATTGAGTAAAACGAATAAAAATAAATCAGTTGCATAGTTGAGACTGAATTTCTAATATCACTGCCTCATATAAAATGAACTGAAACAATATATAGTAACATTATCTGTTGATAGCATTGTTGCTTGCAAGTCACAAGATTCCACATTCACGCCCCATACCAGGGCTAAAACACATAATCTGCAGTGACGTCTCAGTGCAGATTAACTAAAACAGATTAGCTGATGATTATCGGATTATTGTTGTGGGCGTTCATTGTCTGCAAATTGGCTGCTGTGCTTTCTTGGTTACCACAATGTCGACACTGAGTTAACTATAAAGTTTGTTGAGCAATCAAATGACATTGAAAGCACTATATAAATGCAAGATAACAAGGTGTGGAGCTGGATGAACGCAGCAGGCCAAGAAGCATCAGAGGAGCAGAAAAGCTGATGTTTCGGATCTAGGCCCTTCTTCTGCTTGGCCTGTTGTGTTCATCCAGCTCTACACCTTGTTGTCTCAGATTCTCCAGCATCAGCATTTCCTACTATCTCTATATAAATGCAAGATTTTCTTTTTCTCTTTGTATATTTGCATGTTGCCCCCGATGACGGCCCTAAATTTGGCTGGTTATGCACAATTCTCATGCAGTTGTTAACCCATTTCGTATAAAATGGATTAACCGTGTGATTAAAATGGCATGCAAAGAAATTCTACACAAATATACAAATTACCAGATAGAATTAAACTCCCCTCTGTCTGGGATCCTCCAATAAGAATGGCTGCTGGGCAGAGGCGTCAGATGGCAAGAGACATTGCTCAACCAAGCTAGGCATTGTCTGCTCCTTCAGGAAATGCAAGCAATAAAGTGGAAAAATATTCAAAACAGGCTCTAATGCTGAGAAAAAGAACAATGTTATAAAAGCAGTATGTGTGGGCTGCTCGCTGGCATTGCTGGCTGTAGGACTTAGTAGTTTATATTATTGGCTGAATATGCTGACAATACAATAGTCACAAAGACAAGGCCTGGCACCGCTGATTACCTTTACAGCTGAGTCCCAGAATAAGGAAGCATGTTAACCTGATCTATCAGGTGGGACTGACTGAGCTCCTAAAGTTAACAATATAACGATAACTAGGTTTACTTTACCTCTGTTTTTCAAAAAAAATTATGACAATTAAGAATGGTAAAGCTACACATAGTATAATAACATTCCACACAAATAATTAATTTAGGATGAGAAAATAATGATGGGGTAATTACCTTGTGAAATGGGTATGACACGTCCAATTTTAAAGCTGTAAATTATGCAACCCATTTGATTCACTGACTCCAGAGCAGTGTTTAAAATTATCATGGTGTCTCTGCCACTTAATTACTTGTAAGACAACTGCTTGATAAGTGTTTTTGTTTCTTTTGGCCAAAATATTCTTAGTCAGCACTCACTTGTTGAGGACAAATATATAAGAAGTGATGTTCAGAAGGACAATACACATGCCATTGAGAAGGACATAAGGAAGTGACTGGATTTTATCCTTTCGGCTCCAGACACTACTCTGCTGAAAATACTAACTGATACTTGAGTATGGTATGGGCAGTGGACACTATTCTTGCCTCCAAACGTGGCCATTTTCCCTCTCTGAGCCTCAAGGTGCAACTGCAAGCAGAATCCAAACCATGTCTTTTCCATCTTCTGACACTTACGAACAAAAACAATTGCTAAATAATCAGGGGGAGGAAATCTATTTATGCTTTTCACATTCTAAAATACTGGAGCAAAGGGCAGTGCTCCTCTCACCCACATCATTGAAAAACATTTCAAATATGAGATATTGCAGCTCAAACACAAAACTGCTTATTCCAATTTGTATCACTTGAGTAATTACCCACCTTCTTTCCCATTTCAATTATGTGGTAAGCTCAAACTTCACACTCTCCACGTGCGGAGCCACATCTCATAGAATCGTGAATCAGAGATCCATCACAGAAGTGTTGAAAGTCCAACCCTGTCTTACATTTCTACTACTAATGCAAGTACAAGACTGCCAAATTTGCAACTGCAACAACAATTTGCTTTTATGCGCCTTTGCATAGTAAGATGCCCAAAGGCACTTCACAGGAGCATTATAAATCAAAATTTGACATTAAGCTACATAAGGGGATATTGGACCAAATTCCTTCTTTCACAAGGAATTTAAACGTGAAATGTCAAGGTATTTAGGGATGGAATTCCAGATCCTGGGGCTTTGACAGCCAACAGGCTGACTCCCACTGTTTTTGCAATTGAGGGCAGGCATCCCTCAAAACATCAAAATTAGAGGAACACAGAAGAGTCTTCGATTAAAGGAGATTACAGATGTCGGAAGGGGTGAGGCCGTGGTTAGAACTTCAAAGTTGGAACATTGGTTTCCAGCCATGCAATGTCGTCAAACAGCAAAGAGTTGGTGGAGAATGGGATTTGGAGTAAGTTAGGCCACAGGTTCCAGAAATTTTTGAAGATCCCAAGTTAAGGATAGAATATGAGTGACTGGCCCCAGAACATTGGAAATGTCAAGTCTAATTGCAATAAAGACATGGATGAAGATTTTGGTAGCAAATGAGTGGAGGCAGGGTCAGAGTTCAGTAATAGAGAGATGGAAATGGATGGTTGTGGACATGTGGTCTAACATTCACCTCAGAGTTCAAACAACCATCAGGTCGAACCTTAGATGCTTGGCAGGGAGGGGGATGATGTCAAAGGGATTAAGGAAACATACCTTCCTCACATAAAACTGTCATCAACTAATTTTGCACTGCCACTAGCAAGATAAGCCAAACATCACAGGGGTTTGCAGCACCTAACTTACTTCTGAAACTGAGCTATGGAGTGCTGAGTTTAAGTTCCAGAGTGACCTTGACACCATCAGAGAACGTCTCTTAAAAGCCACAGGATCTCTGCTCTGTATTACTGACTCCACTTTCATCACCAGCCAACCAGCTGCACCCAGACCTTTCCGGGCTAACTCTGGGTCTCTGCTGTCTGAGGAGGGGCTTTACAGCCAAGAGTTGTCTGAAGTCATGCACCACATCCACCTGAAGAAACCTCAATGAAAACTTATCAACTTTTCACCTCCTGAGCTGTAGCCACACTTTGTGGCTACATTATGCTCAGAAAATGAACAATTAAGACTGGCACATGAGTGAGTCAAACTATCATTACTGATAGTGACATAGAGGTGACAATGTATGTCTGATAAATTTGATTTTTCGGTTTGGATTTGTGATTAGTCCTGATATTTGTTGTGATGTAATGGTAAAAGTGGCCGGACTGAAGAAAGGCAATTAAATGGGGGTGTTAAAGGTGGTAGGCAATAGTAATACAAGTATTTCTGCTATAACATGATAGCTGTTTTCTTGTGTGATCTCGCGCTTTAGAAAATCATACTATAGAAAATTGCCATAGAAAATCGCATTATAGGGAAATCACAATAGAAAATCACTATACTGTACAGTAGAAAGTTCGCGTTATCCAAACTGCATACACTATTCATCAATCATGTTACAGCCAATTCACCTTAATAAAACACACGTTATGGCAGAAATACCTGTAAAGATTACAAGGCTACTGGTATATAGGCAATAAAGAGCTATTGCATGTGAGACACAATAGTGATTGATGAAACTGGTGCTCCTCCACTTTCAGTTATTCACGTGATGATAAAATCTCTCATGTTGGCAAAGTTATGCAGCAATGCAACAGGGAATCAGAAATATGGAAACATGCACAGTGAAATACTGCAAAGTACTTTTGGAATGGTATAAATGGTATCAGGGTTGCTCAAGCACATTAATTATTTGATCTATCATCTTTTAGATGCCATTACGACTCTTGCTGTGAGCCCCCTGTGCAGCTGTACCCTGATTCCTGGCAGGAAAATACGAACCATATCAGGAGGGAATACCTCTTGCTTTCTATGGTGCACATGTTACTGAGTAACCTACTTGGAAAAACAATGGCGCTGAGGTTGGTGCTGGATGAAGGAGTGTTGACTGTTGCTAAGATGCATATCTACATGATATTCTTCCCATGATCCCAAACCGCTGAGCGCTGAGGGAGTGGAATCTGTTACAATTGATGAAAGTGCCATTCTGTTGACGGAGAGCATGCATAGAAACATAGACACATGTAAATGTACCTTGAACACTGTGCAAGTTACCATGTGGGCGAAGTTTAATGCTTTCTTTTCCAGTTTTACTTTGTTAATGAGAATCAATTCTTCATTGTCTAGAAATCCTCAGGAACATAAAAACAGGAGTAGGCTATTCGGCCTCCTGAGCCTGTTCTGACATTTAATGAGATCATGGCGGATCTGTGGCCTAACTCCAGATACCCGCTTTTAATACCTTTGCTTAACAAAAATGATCTATTTTACGTTTAAAATGAACAACAGATCTAGCATCTACTGCCATTTGTGGCAGAGTGTTCGAAATCACTACCACGTTTTGTGTGTAGAAGTGCTTCCTAACATCTCTCATGAATGGTCTGGCCCTAATTCTCAGACTTACATACCATGGTTCTAGAAAATATCCTGACACTTTGGTGTAACACAAACATGAAATGGCACTGAAGTCACCTATTGCAACCTGAAAGTAGGCTTTGCCATTAAATTAAGGACCTTATTAACTTGACAGCAACAGAAAGTGCCACCAATGCTTTGGTAAAAAGCTCAAGCTGGGTCTAAAATAGCCGCCATTCTCCTTTATAAAGCAAAGATTCCTCACAATTGTCCTTCAGTGAAGTTAGTGGGTGAGAAGCAATTATTGAATATGTACTTCAGATTTCACCTCCTGCAAATTGCCACATCCAAAAGCATATCACATAACAATTCAAATTTTGACATTATGTAGAATGCAATACAAATAAGTTTATGAACTAGTACATTGCACCTGTCATTACACTATATATTTCCAATATACGGTTCATGTCAAACACTGTCCAAGCAAAAATTTTAATGTGTACAATGTACTGTGTACCACAGCAGAAAGGCCTTTCCCCATTGATCTATTGCAAAATAAATCTCAAAATGTAGTGCATCCCTCATCGTGTAGTCCTGGATGGAGGAATGTACCTGTCTTCAATACATGGTCTAAGTTGTCATTTTAATCAGCCACTTAGTTTCTTCAATGGGAGGAACAGCTTAACATTTGGTGTTACAGCTAATCATAACCATACATCTGATGATTGCGACAGGAAGATGAGCTACTAACTGAGCCATGAGACATCTTTTTAATCTAACCTGTCAAACAGGTTCGGTTAAAATTATCCCCTTGCCTTTATAAGCTGTCTACTTTGCAATATCCTTTAGCTTTTTTTTAAGTGCATGATCTCTTGTTGCTTATTCACTGTCAAATTGCTTTTTTAAGGACTCTGCCCAGTGAAGGAAGTTAAGTACAATCTCTGTCATTCTAGGTGCAACTTATCTTGAACAACTGAAGTCACTTTCACATTTTCCATTTGGCTATGACTGGTTTTGTTAGCTGAGGCACCGAGATAGAGCATTAAGTAAACATTCCTGCTATTATCAGTCATGCCTTTCAATGGGAGTAGGTCATAACCCAATCACTGATTGGACGTTTGCCTGCAAATCTGCAGAGTTCAGAGCAGTGGCACAAATATCATACAACTGTCACTTAAACTAATGATTATAAATTATGCACAGGGTCAGATCCACTCAGTCACAAGTCATTTCCTCAGCCTCCCCCTGGACTGCTGTGTTCTGCTGTAGTTCACAGTTTTCTTTCGGCTAGCTCTGCCGAGAAATGTTACTACAAAGAATCAGCAGTACAGAATAAGGTCGCACCACAAACTCTTATGAGCAAGGTTTTTCTGTGACCTGAAAAGGTCTACAATGTGGGTATTGTAAAAATGAGTTGTCAATGACACAAATGGGGTATTTTCTGCACCTGTTTTCTTCAATAAAATATATGTGTTTTGCCAGTTTGGGCTCATTTTTCCATGATTCCTGCTGTACTACCTGTTAAGCTCTGCAGATTCCACTTTCAGAATCTTGATTTTCCCAGTGTCTACAGCAGATAGTCAAGGAGCTGATTTTTCCTACTTACTGGTCTGTACTTCAACCCCCTACCCACCACCACTCTGAATGGAAATTGGGCAGAACTCGCTCTGAGGCAAAGCAATGAAGAGAAGTGAATCCATCCTTATTTGTTGATTTCACTAATTATAGTGGCCACAACATTTTTTTTACATGGAGGGTAGTTCGCATGTGGAATGTACTTCATGAGGAAGTGGTATACATAGGCGCAAATACAACATTTAAAAGACATCTGGATAAGTAAATGAATGGGAAAAGTTTGGAGGTATATGGACCAGGAGCAGGCAGATGGGTCTAATTTAGTTTGGGAATATGTTCAGCATGGACTGGTTGGACTGAAGCGTCTGTTTCCATGCTGTATGACTCTATGATTCTATGATCTATAATGTACTCCTGGTGCAGGAATGATCCCCCTGGAAGGAGCTTATACCCAAAAGTGCTCCTGATTTTGTGGCTTTCTGGCCACTGACATCTCCAAAAGAAGCCATTTATCTCTTGGTGTCTCAACAAGTTGGACTCTCATTCAGCTGCCAGCCACAAACCTTGGAAAATAATGTGGTGGCAAGATATCATATCATCAATGTGCTCCCTCCGAGAGAAATGCTTTATAGCCACC
The DNA here is from genome assembly GCF_030684315.1 of Stegostoma tigrinum. Classification (NCBI taxonomy): domain Eukaryota; kingdom Metazoa; phylum Chordata; class Chondrichthyes; order Orectolobiformes; family Stegostomatidae; genus Stegostoma; species Stegostoma tigrinum. The sequence goes on along the minus strand of NC_081356.1, from coordinate 70,095,859 downwards.
CCCCCTCCCCACACCCCCACCATCAAGTAAAATACCCAGAAATGCACAAGGCACAAAAAATTGAAGACACGCTGCAACTTGCCATTTCTCTCCTCCATTGTGTAATTAAAAATAAAGAGCATTTTGTGTGCAAAACAGAATAGATTTTAATCTAGTTCTCAACAACTGGGTTCAGATAAAAATGATAGATGGAAAGAAAATAACAAATGAGTAGAAGAAAATAACAAAGCTATTCCAGAAGTCAACAGGGACAGAAATTAAATATAACCTGACCTGAATCTTCTCAGATGGTGCTCAATGTCAGACTGGTCCTACTTATTTCCATTTTATCTGTTTGAACTGAAAACCCTTGAGGACTTTTAACCAGCTTTTTAATACCGTAATATGTGAGATGAGTGGATGTGGTGGCAGGGTAGTCAGATGGGTAGAATGGCACTAAGCTGAAAGGGTGGCAAAGTGCTGCGATGGTAAGCTGGCACGTCTGTAATGTCGCACTGGATATGGTGGTAGGATGATGAAGTTCACTCAGGTTGTATGTAAGGTGCCAGGAAATGTCACCGTACCAGTGAAGGACTCGAGGCATCTTCCTCTTCACATCTGACTGGCCAAGCATTGAAAAATGTGGTGGCTGGTGATCTTTTGGTGACAGGTTTGGTACAGGCATAACCAAGCCAGCTTATCACCTTGGCCATGGGGCTATTGTACATGAACAATGTCTTTAAAGCTGTGCAGTACAATGCAGGAATAAAATCTGACTCATCCTGAGGAATAGAAAAGCAGATTACAAATGGCTGCCGCAACATTTGTCTGCGTGTCATTTTACATCTGGGATACTTTAACAAAGATTGTGTTTCCTGTGTGTGCAATTCTGCAAATGTTGCCAGTGCCTTATTTGCATTACCCGACCGGCCACTTCTGCTAAAACACACAAAATAAAAAATAAATGACCCCCGTCCCTCTTCCTTCTTGTCGCCATTACCAAACATTTCAATCAGACCTGATGCTTTTGATCCTCAGCAGTCATCCAGTGGACCCGACACCTAGGGTACATCTTGACTTTGTGTGATTGTGTAATACAGTTTAGTGCTGACAGATGACTTCAATGGAAATGAAAATGAGGGGAAAGGTTCTGCCAAATTACTGACATTAATTTTACACTATCCACACACTCTCAGAGCCACATCCGGACTCAATCGATTCATGATTTTATATCTGATTGATTGGCATAAACCAATGATTAAGATTGAGAGCAGTATCCAATTTAAGACTGGTATCCCGAAGACAGCACAAACTCAAATAAATGTCGTTACTGTAAAAGCTGAGACACCAAATTGCTCTTTAAGCTATACCCACACAACAGTTTTAGTTTTATTTCAATATTTATGATGATCTTCTCTTCACTGTGATATTTTTAACCTAATTTCACAGGCTTGTTTCAACTCCTTTAGCACTGAAAATACACACATACTTAAAACACAAAAAGGCACATCCTATTCAGTTTGTTGAGCAGAGACATGCCTATGTAACAGATGACTGAGCCAGACAACAAAGAAAAGACAACTGTGTACAGAGCTCAAGACTGACCAAACCGTGCCATCACAAGAGAAGCTTTTTGAAAGCAGTCAACGGGTCAAAGACAGCAGGTCTCAGGTTGAAGCATGCAAGCTCAATTTGAAACAAAGTGAAAATCATGCATGAACATCTCTCAGCCTCCTTATAAAACATAAACAATTTAAAATAAATCAAATTAACAAACAGTGGTACTGCTGTTAAAGAAAACAAACAATCAGAATTTCTTTCAGTGCTGGTATATAGAACAATAAATAATACTAGGGAAAAATTCAGATCAAGCCATTTATTCAGTGGAAAGCTCTGACGAGATTATTCCAGTCCAATCAGTCAATTTTACTGCCTCTGACAAAATCCATGCACTATAACACATCTTTATTCAATTAATGATGAAACCAAATTGCAATGTACCTGACCATTTGATGATATACAATAAGGGTAATGTTGTTAATGAGAGAATATTATTTAGAAAACTACCACCCTACTCTTTTTGTTATTTTTATAACACTGGGATTAATTCTTTTTGATGAAACATTTCTTTTCTATTCGATGTGGGAAGCAGAAAGTACGAATGGATCCTAATGTGAGTCAGAATAGTGTATCTAGTTGTTTGGTAGCACTTCAGCAGACAGAAGTGTAGCAGTTTAATTATTAAAGCCACACTGTTGCTCTTTTCCATCAACATTAAATGTTATGTCCAGAAATATGTACTCCATTTATAGAGATTGAATTATGGGTCTACAGTCCACAGAAATGATGGTGAAACAAGTCGCTTTCAATCACTCAATAGAAAACCTGCTCTCTAAGATATAATTTCATACAATGGTGAATGGAATGATTGGTTGCCTTTTTTCTACCATCACTAAATGCTTTATCTGGCTAACAAGATTTTGAAAACTAAGCTTCAAATACTCGTATGCTGCAACCAAGCAAGGTTCGAAAAGAGGTAGAAGGCAGGCACACAGGCAGTAGGTTGTGAAGGTGGCTTGTTTAAAAGGCTCACCTCATGTTGTGGGAATTCGTCCCAATATTAACAAAAATAGCAATACCTTCTAAAACTCACTACACACACCACCCATACTACCCCAAGTTCCCCCTTTTATTCCTATAACTCCTCACACCCTCCAAGCCAAAGTATTCCATCCATAAACTCCCCAATGGCCCGTCATACCCACGTAGCTCCCATATCCTCCTCCCTACTGCCATTCCCAATCACAGCATACAACCAACAAATTCAACTGAGACAGTGAAAATATTCATTGCTTGCCACTTGCTTCAAGAAAAATCTCCATACATAACAAATCAATAATCATCCAGGCCCTTTAAAATATCAATAGCAAAAACTGGGTGTACTTGAACCCTCTTAATAAACATTGTACAATTGACAGAATAAGTCAAGTCTACGTAATGAGTAATTTAAAATCATTAGCTGTAACAGTAATTTAAACTGCATGAAAGGAATCTGATGAGATTAGATGAATTGCTGATTTCATTCTTCCCCAGAATTTAAGGTTTATCAAAATTAATGTAGATTAATATTGGGTAGCTTAAAAGAAGAAAAATTCCTTCCCAGCAAGCTCAGTTAATATTAACCTTATAATGAGATTAGAAGAGATACAAATGATAGATGTGCTAGTCTAGAAATAATGAGGAATGCCGAACACTGTCTTCTATATGGCTAGTTTTTCTTTGTTGTATTTAATCATTGAATGTGGGCTTCATTGGCAAGATTCACATTTGTGCAGAAACAGAAAATAAGGTTCAAGGCCATAAAAGCCTGTTAGTTCAGGATTAATCCAAACTTGAGAATACCATCTCCAAGATGCTAAAGTGTAGATGGGATACCTCTGCTCAATTCACAAAAGTGAATGAACAGATGAAAGACAGAGAATGGAAGCAAGATGAGCTACAAGGTTGTCACTCCAATTAAAAGATTGCTGGTTTACAGGAGGATCTGGTGTAACTCAATTGCGGAGCAGATCAGACTCAGCAGGAGCAATGAGAGTAACACTGACTTGAGCCCAAAGCTATGCTATAGGAGATGACAGACCTGCAAAATTAGATGGACAGCTTACACAACTAGGAGTAGCTCATGGGGCAGCACTTTCAGAAATAAATGCCAGTAATGACATTCTAGTGAAAACACTCAAGCAAGGAACTAGTGAAGCCACAAATGGGTGATGTCCAAACTACGTAGAAAACAAAATACAGTGATAATGTTAGTTAGTTATTAGAGTAAATTATGAAGGAGAAAGTGTTTTGGGCTCACAGGTACAATGGGTGTCTTTAAGGAGCTTTTAGATAAGCACATGAATATGCTAGGGATATGAACCAAGGGCAACCAGAAGGGATTACTTTAGTTTGGCATTACGGCTGAAGGGCCTATTCCTGTGCTGCACTGTTCTATGTTCTATGCAAAAGCTTGATAACTTAAATATGAATGACAGATGGTATCACTGGAGCTGGGGAAATCAATGACATCTCCAAATAAAGTTACCATCACAAATGAGGTCTGGATATATCATCAAATTGCCTATGCACTATAAAGGATCATAGGCTTACTTGTTATTGCAAATAATTAAACTTTCTTTCAGCAAAGAAAGGAATCTTGTTTGTGTGTTTTACTTTTAGGAGAGTTTACCTTTAGGAGCTCCAAGTCCTGTGTATCTACCTGCCTGGCTGCCAGCCTTGTTCATGTTTACAGCTCCAAACAAAGCCTTGCTGTATTCTGTGCTTCATATCTTGCAACATGTTTTACTATTTCAAATAAATTAAGCTACAGGATTGAGCAACTGATTATTCGACCAGTCTCAATAAGATAAAATTGCCCATCGCTGAAAAGAATTACCCGTATCTTAGCAGAGAAACTACTTTACAATCAAGTTAAACTTCTTATCAGGAGATTCCTTGTTAAATTTTCTCCAGCCTCATCAGTTTTCTTCCCCTCCTCCTCAGGAGCCATTGAATCCCATCTTGGAGTAATGATGCATTGGCACTGGAGTCCTTTTAGAACCCCAATTATCTGTGCATATCTTAATAGTGAAAATTGGTAGTCTAGTCAGCCACAGGACACCACAGTCAAGCCCTCTCCTATTCACAGCCAATTGTCACATACGCCGGCTAAGGTTTTCAGTTTATCAACGGTAATGAGGACTTTTCCCTCCCTAACGCCCTGGTGCTGAAGCCAAATGTAGTTGCCTCGATTGCCACCCTGGTTGCAATCACTTCATTTAGTACAGAAGAGGAACTGGACTTTGAGCTTATTGATCTGAATGGTGCAGCTGCTCACTGTATTAACTCACTGAGCCATCAGGGGAATGCATCATAAGATTGCTGGGAAACTGAATGCTGTGTATGAAAATTTAATACCACAATAAGAAGAGTAAGTGTATTCCTTGATCATCCTGGCGTTGAAATATTTTACCGAAAACTCATCAGCACATGCTCACATCGTTTATAGACCTAATTGAAAAATGATTTAGCTGTCAAATGTTGTAATCATTGTTAAGATTATGAGTGCAAGCTGTGTTAGTCTTTTTTTTCCCTTCTATGCTTGACAATTGTGTGGCTGTAAATGCAATCACTGACGAGCTCCCTACAGTGCAATTGCTACAAAATATTCATTGGATGTCAGCCCTATTTAAAGTCAAGTCCAACACACCTATTCATCTGTGTTACGCTATCAGTGCGTCGTCTCAAATTAAACTACCATGAAACAGTGGCTCTTAATAATTTCTGCTACGATTTAGCATACTTGAAATAACAGGTGAAGATGTTGCATGGCCAAGGCAATTACATTCTTTGCAATCTACAGCTGCCTATTTAATCAGAAATGGAACAAAGCCCCCTTGCTTCAGGAATGGCCGCTTGAGCTGCAATCAGACTGTGTTTGTTATCCAGCAGAATGAATATGCTAACTGTCAGGCCAGCTGCTTACTGGAAGGATTATCTTGTAAACTGCTTAAACAGACTGCAATCATTGAGCAGAAGTGTATTTCTCTAAAGCTGCAACCTTAATGTCTCCAATTTCTGCCTGCATCAGTCCGGATCCTGTGAAGTGTTAAGCTTTAGAGCGCACATTGTCTACTCAGTATAAAGCATTAGATTGCTGCAGAGAAAATTTTGTTTTCCTTCTTCTGCTGACCCTTTACCTTCTTGCAATCTATATTTTTATTGAGTGACAGATCTCTTGTGCCCATTTTACATTCTTCAAATTTTATTTGAACCAATGCAATCTTTAGAATAATTATCATTTTATGCACCAAATATTCCTTAATCATCCTGTTAAATTTGAAGCGGCGTGTTTTTGCTTGTTCCACATTGTTAAATATATAAAGTTTGTTACCAAATCATCAATTCAATACTACCTTGTACTTTCAGGTTTATGTTCCTGTGCTGAACAGAATTGTTTTCAGCCTCTCTTTCATGTCCTAATGTGCGCTTAATCTTCCCGGCTTCCCACTCATTAATTCACAGTGTCTCTCGCATTAACAAATGTTTATCTCTTTCATTGGATTTTGGATATTTGAACAGAATATATTAAGCTTCGCAAGCTCTTGAATCCTTATGGAGCAAGACAATAAAAATAAATGTTCAAACCAAAGTGTTCAGCAAATAAAAGACTGTAATAATATGCATGCTGCCTTTTGAAATTCTAGAAATACTTGGATATAATTTCCTAGTAGCAGGATTAAAATAGTCATGATTCTGTGGATTACTATAATAACTTATTCATTACCACAATACGCTTAAAAGGAGAAGTTGTTGCCATGGCTATTCATGATGTAGAAACATTAATAAATGCACTACTGAAAAGCAGATCTGCATACACGTATAAAAAAAATTCATTGTATCAAATGAGGGGTTACTGTTGGTACCAAATATTGTCCTGGCTTGAAATACACTGATATAACCACAGGCAAAACTGATCATATGAAATCACGGGTGGAAGTATTGGCCAGCGGCAGCGCTTGTATTCACCTGTTTCACAAGAAATAATTAAAATCTTCCATACGTTAACCTTTATTAACCTTTTGACCTCAATTCTATTTAAATAAAATAGTGACGGAAGAAACAGAGGAGGAAGTGACCAAGTGAAACAGTAATTGGGATGTTTGTGTAAATTTTACTACACCTTTGTTTTGTTGGCTTGAAACAATGCTAATTATAAAATAAATACAGGAAATTAAAACTGTTAAACCTCACATTAGAATATGATTATTCACCTTTTAGTCTTTTTTTAATTTGTATTCTGATGTTTCCTTTCCTCTGCTTTTGTACTCCATGTACTGGAGAATATAACTCTTACAATTCAGACTCCTGATTTGAATTTCCATGGGCAAAAACAGCCGTTTTGGTGATATAGAGGCTGGGCAGAAAACAAAATTGTGTAGAGTGACCTGCTGTTGAAACTAAAACATAAATAACGTCTGATCTGTTGGGAGCATACTGGATCCCATGTAAAGAGACAAAGAGTTTGGCCATGTGTTCCCTCATGTTTTTGCAGCTTTCTGCACGTTTTCAACCCCTGCAAATCACTGCTCAACTAATGGTGATTGTGCAAAGCCTGAATGCTGATCCCACAGTCAGAAAGAGATCAGAGAGGTGAAAGGTCACACAGTGCATTTCTGCAATACTAGTTTGGCAGGAAAGCTCTTCCATTACTTAAAAGCCGCAGGTTCTAAGCATTTGAAGGTGCTTTGTGAGAAGATAAAGCGTCTGCCGCATAGTGAAAGAATGGACTACCCTCTGATGAGAAGATTGGCGAGAGCTTTTAAGTGGGAAGAATGGAAACCAAGAGGGTGCAGTCCTGTATCTCCAGGAATTAAAGATCAATCTCTAGGACAGTGTCATATCAAACACTGGAGAAAAAACATAGGGGTTTTTAAGAAAATGTTTTTCCTTCTTTTTACCATTTTTTAAAGGCTTCTCTTTAACAGGTAAGAAAATATTCAAAATGAGAGATGAAAGTCAGAAGTCAAACAACATTCAACTGACATTTAAGTAGCCCTTTTGCTTTCCATTTGATGTCAATGTCAACCTTCACAAGGATGAATATGTTGATTGACTAATGGCTGGAGTGTGGGGACAAGTCGTGACGGAACACCCAGGAACACATTTATTCACAATTTGTATTCCTGGTAAAATGACGTTTCAGACCACTATGGGCTAATTGGACTTTTTCTATAAACGGTCTCTGAGGCACTTCTCCCCAAAACTATGTCAGACATGTTCATGTTTGTACCTGCTTTAGAGGTTCTTGCCATTTGGATACTGCCTCACTTGTGGCAGTGAAGATGACAAGGGAGCAAAACTTTAATACATTTGGAGATTTCCAGGTGAATTTTGTGACCTTCGTAACATGAGTCAAAAAGCAAAAAGCACTTCTTTGCTGTCTTGGACAGGCCATAGATGCCCTCTGTTCAGATTTGTCTCCAACTTGACACAGCTCCATCTGAAGTCGACAATGAAGGCAATCAATTGCTTTCAAGTGGCCAGGTCCCCACGCCGTAGGTGCCATTCATGCCTGTTTGGCAGCTTGTAAGCCCCATAAACTGGAAGGAATGTCTGGATAGTGAGGGATTCCAACCACCATTGCATGTAATTGCCTGACTCCTGGTGAAGAGCTGTCATGTGTTTATTCTTAAGCAATCCCTTCATACTGCTGATAAGGGTGTAATGGTCTGAAAGGATTAATACTGAGTGCCTTAAAAACTTGGCAGCACAATAATATTATGCAGACTTGGTGGAAAAGTAATTGGAGATTTTGAAGGATCCATCTAACCATCCTCAAAGCCTCTGTAACAATGTCTATCATATCCTACCTTATCCATGTAATGCTACATTTCCCATGGTCAATGCACTTAGCCTACACATCCCTGAACACTAGGGACAATTTAGCATGACCAATCCACCTAACCTGCTTAATTTTGGTTGGTGGGAGGAAACTGGAGCACCCAGAGGAAACTCACACAGACACAGAGAGAACATGCAAACTCAATACAGATAGTCACCCAAGGGTGGAGCTGAACCTGGAGGAACCTGTGAGGCAGCAGTGCTAACCACTATGCCACCATGCCACCTCACACAATCCTCTTCATGTCATCTCTTTTCTGCACTCAGGTGCCTTTTCCTGCTTCTTTGTCACCTATTGCCGCTTCTCCTGAGTTCTCAGCAGTAGAGAGACATTTCCACACTAATACCATTCTGCGCATAAAATTGGCCCGACACTACCAAGAAAAATGCAGTCAGTTTCTGGATGACAACTGTAGAAGATGTGAGGAAATCAGAATTATCCATGTTAGCATCAAACCTACTTAGGTGGGCCACGATACATCCAGATATAGGGCAATAGGTTTCTATTTTGCACCAAAAGTTAGCTTAAGTCCCAGTATAAGAAAAAGCAGCCCTCACTGTACGACTGTGGTATTTTTACCACTGTTCCACTGTTTTCCATCATCTATCCTCGGAAGGTAATAATCAATTAAACTCAAGTTAGAAATAGCTTGCACTGTTAGCCCAAATACATAGAGTTTGCCAAAACACATCTTGCTGGACATTACATCCATCAATCTGGGCGGGATTTGTTAATAGTTTCCAAGAGCAGAACACCAGTTTCAAATCACTTTGCCAAGTCTGGTTGGAGGTGTTCCTGCAGGTTTCATCACATGACATTAGATCACATCAATCCAGACACGTATGATAGCAGCTAAAGGAAATTTAGCAAGTAATGAAATTTTTAAAAGGCATATGAGAGGACTAGAACTGGGTGAGTAACTTGAAGGAGAATAGACAAATGACAGGAGAAGCAATGGTATGAAATAACTGTTTTCACTTGTTCACATGTGCACCTTTCAGCAAGGTACAGTGGGACTAATGCCACCTTTGAAACTGTGGATTAATATTAGTCAATGAGCTCAGAGGAAGAAAAAAATGGAAAGCAAAATTTCTGAATGAAAACAAAATTATTCCCATGATTCAACACATTGTTTTATAATCCAGTTAATCAATGTGATATCACAGTAGAACCAACTGTTAAGTCGTAGAGTCAATAGATGTGAAGCTTGAAAAGCACAAAAGGGCAGACAGCATCCGTGGAGCAGAAAAGTCAATGTTTTGGGCCAAAACCCTTTTTCAGGACTGAGGAGGGAGAGGGGAGCCTACAAGTAAGTAGTGGTGGGGGATGGGGCTGGTGAGAAGAATAGCTGGGGTGGTGATATGTGAATGCAGGTAGGGGGTTATTGTGATTGGTCAGCAGGAAGGATGGAGTGCGTAGGTGAGTAGGAAGATGGACAGATTAGGTCAGATCAGGGAGATGAGGAGGAGGGGAAGGGCTAGGCATGGAATTAGGCTGGGAGTGGATATTTACAGCTTACAAAGATGCCAACTTAGTCAGTCCATGCTGGCTTTCCTACTCTGTATTTACATTGTGAACTCACCTTCGGAACCACACAGCATGCTTCTTGTAAATCTATTAATGGCAACAGCAAAGTGAAAGACTAGTGAATGAGAAAAAGGAACAGTGCTATAAAAAGAACATGCAGGAAACCTATTTAATGAATGCATCACATCAGGATAAGTCTTTTTTTTGTCATAGCTTATCAACTTAGTGGACAATTATTACATTGCTTTCAACAGCTTGTGCCAAGCAGTCTTTTATTAATAGGCAGCTCCACTCCTTTTGTTCAGAAAATATTACAGCCAATCTCCAGGATGGGTAATTGACCTCTGAGTGTAAGTGAACAGTGCCAACTGGTATGAGGTATATATTCTCCTCAATAATTAGTGTTGTACCTTTAGTCTTTACAGTTTTACAGCCAAGGTTACATCACTTTTCAGCCTCTTTGAAATATCTTTTCAGATTATGGAATTGCTGATACTGTTGGCTGTATGGATTTGACCTGAAGTGGAATATTCTCTGCAGAAACAGATGGAATCAGGGCTGCACTGGAGTGCATAGATTGGCTGGCATGTTGCCAGATTCTTGCTGCTGGAGGCTCTATCAGTGCTGGCTGAAAAAGCAGCTCTGAATCTCAGTGTGTGAGAGGGAATATTACTCATGCTTCACTAACCACAGGCTCATTCTTCCCTTTTCATTCAGGGTTCAAACAGCTAAATTAGGTGAAATCTCCGTTTCTTCTTTCTATTTCTTTTGTTGTTTTGACCGGTTGCAAAGACTTGACCTTTAATCTGGGTGCCCGAGGACAGATACACAGCACATGGACAGGTTTGGCCTGTCTAATTTCAAAGACTGATAGGTACTAATAAACACACATTCACATGCAATTCATCTCGTACTATCACCGTTCTCATCCTCCTCTATCATGCAGAGAGAGAGGGAGAGTTTTTAAATATCTAGTACTTATCTAAATCCCTTTCAATGTCAGCCCAAATGCATTCTGTATTCTGTGCTGCTGTAACTGGTTCTATCTGTTTGTGTAAGTGTATCTCAGCGTACACTATGCCCTTGTTTGACAAGATGCAGTGTCAGTGCCTAATTAAGAATAAATCATGGGCCTCTGCTGCTACTTCCCTCCTTTCCAGTTGATTGTGTTTTACATTTACTCAGCAGCAATTGAAGAGACAAAAGTGAGCGTGCAACAATCTGAAAGCCTTAATTTTTCATTTCCAGTAACACTGACTGCTGATGCCTTTCTCAGCAGGAAAGGAATGTCAACTAGTGACAATCATAATCTTCCATTTTGTGAGGCACATCTTACGACTGCAGCTGTTCCTTGAGAGAACAATCACTAAACTGTCTTCATACAGTCACATCATATCTGAAAAATGTGCGCTTTTGCTACTTGCCACCTTGTGGTGTCCAAAAATAAAATACATTAGCATATTAATGAGCTTCACTTTCTGGGATTAGTAATTAACATTAAACTCCATTTTCAATCACATGATTAAAAAAAATTGAATGCATTCATATGCAAATTTGCCAAAAGACTCATTTTCTGATAAAACTGACAAACATTTTTCAAAACAGTTCAGGGCTACTTTCAATTACAGTAATCAAGTCAAATCACACACGGGGAACAAATTCTCCACAGTTTGAGTGGGCCTTGTCTGTTTCACTAACGTGAAGAACTTTTTTTAACATCTAGCCTGTATTTGTTCAATTTGCAAAAAGTTACTGGTGCGATGAATGGTCAGATATGGGGAGAAGTCAGGAAAGTGGAGCTGAGAGTTATCAGATCAGCTATGATCTTACTGAATGGCGATGCAGACTCAATGACCTTAAGTGGCCTACTTCTGCTCCTACATTTTATGGTCCTGTAAGAGCCTGTTTGATGTCCACGGGCCTGATTTTATTGCCCTTCACTCCATGTGTCCATAGCAGGGGCATGTAAAACATATCAGGTAGTCATCCTACTGCCTTTCTTCTCACTTGTGGCCCATTTTCCTAAGTACAAGGATTGGATAAGGTGCCTACTGGGCCTGCTGTCCTCAGATTAGTGTGACATGGTGGCTCACTGCTGCTTTACAACACTAAGCACCCAGGATTAATCCCAGCCTTGGGTGACTGTGTGGAGTTTGCACATCTCCCCATGCCTGCGTGAATTTCCTCCAGATGCTCCTCCAAAGAAGTGTGGGTTAGCTGAATTGGCCGTGGGAAATTGCCCTGTGGTAACCAGGAATATGTAGGCTAGGTGGGTCAGCCGTGGTAAATATGGGATGGTCTTCAGTGGGTCAGTGTAAACTTGATGGGCTGAATGGCTTCTTTCTTCTATGATTTTGATTATTTACCAAGGTCCTTAACACCCTACCTCCACTATATTAAGATGCTCAACAGTGACTGGCAGATCAGATTTCAAAGGCCATTTTTCAAACTGCTTATCTGAAATGACAGGAAAGAAAGGGGGCATTGCAGGTGAAGGGATGTCGTGTACCGATTGATGTTAAACTCCAAGATATCAGCCCCTTGCTTGTTCTTCGCCACTTGGCCTTCAAACCCCGTTCTTCCTAACTTCACCACCCTTTGCCTCTGCCCTTTCGTTCCCCACCCGAAAGGCCTGAGACTTAACTCACTCAGGGCACTATTGCTGTTCTTTGTGGAGGTGCTTCAGTCCTGAGAGCATTGACAACTGAATTTTCGTGCTGCCAGGAATACATATCCGCAAGGAAATGGAGGCCTGATGCTCAAGCTGTTTCTGGTATCCTCTGGTGTGTTATTGCTGTGTTCCGGGTCAACTTTTCTTCTGCGGCAGGGATGGAGCAGCGTGCAGTACTACTTATCACCAAAACCCCCACAAGAGGGAAAGAGAGAGAAAAAAAATCTGTACAAAAGATTCCAGAGTGAAAAAAATATTAGAACCAGGAAATATCCCACCTGCTGCACCATTGTTAAACTAAGAATTTACAAGTAGGGGACGGTTGAAGGAGATTTGAAAGCAAAATCTTCCAGGAAATAAAAAGAAAAGAAATTTCAAAATTTATATGTATCTCCAAAGCAGCATACAAACCAAATTGTTGAATTGTCCACATTTTAAATTGAATTTTGGGGAGTGAGTCAAACGGGTATACAGGAAATTTGAGTTAAGGAGTTTCATTTAGAAAGGCAGTAATTGCATTCATTGTACTTTTAGTTTCATTACATAGCTAACCATTTTAAGGTGGTGCAAATATCGACTTTCATATTCTTTCAATTTGTTTTTTTGTAAAATTCTATTAATTTAAACTGTAAATCTTGTGGCTTAGTCTTTTGTTTAATAAATACTTGGGTTTTCAGTTCTTCCAAAATAAACAGGTTGCTGGTCTCTACCAAGGATTATGACCAGAATAAAGAGATGAGAGTAACTTGGGAAATAGTGATTTGGTGATACCACCTTGGGTCTTAAAGATTTGAAGATTATGAAGTAGGTTTTCACTTTAAGCCTGAGGTGTAAAGCATCACCTGGACATTACTTGTCAAAAGGAAGCTCAGATGGTGAGGTTTGGTGTAGGGATGGGTGGCCTCCATCTCTGGTGTGCAACCCCTTCACTTGGTTCCTTTGCCTGTGTTGCATCCAGTTGATACATGGCAAGTAGGCATTGGACACTCAAGGCAAGAAGAAACCACTTGAACATGGAGGAAAAGGTTTAAAAATATAACAGAATTTCAGAACATGATAAAATGAGGAAATAGATTCTGCAGCAGCCTATTTATCAATGCAAAACAGTAAATTAAGAATTTTTAAAGAGCCCGTAGAAATATTGATAAGGAAGAAAGAGGAACTTCCACTTACAAAGCACTTTTCATTATCTGAGAATGTGATAAAGTGCCTTATGGCGAATGAAGTGCAGTTGTCATATCAGCACTGTAATGCAAGCAAACATGGTTCATTATAGTATCAGAGATAATGGGAACTGCAGATGCTGGAGATTCCAAGATAATAAAATGTGAGGCTGGATGAACACAGCAGGCCAAGCAGCATCTCAGGAGCACAAAAGCTGACGTTTCGGGCCTAGACCCTTCATCAGAGAGGGGGATGGGGGGAGGGAACTGGAATAAATAGGGAGAGAGGGGGAGGCGGACCGAAGATGGAGAGTAAAGAAGATAGGTGGAGAGGGTGTAGGTGGGGAGGTAGGGAGGGGATAGGTCAGTCCAGGGAAGACGGACAGGTCAAGGAGGTGGGATGAGGTTAGTAGGTAGCTGGGGGTGCGGCTTGGGGTGGGAGGAAGGGATGGGTGAGAGGAAGAACCGGTTAGGGAGGCAGAGACAGGTTGGACTGGTTTTGGGATGCAGTGGGTGGGGGGGAAGAGCTGGGCTGGTTGTGTGGTGCAGTGGGGGGAGGGGATGAACTGGGCTGGTTGAGGGATGCAGTGGGGGAAGGGGAGATTTTGAAACTGGTGAAGTCCACATTGATACCATATGGCTGCAGGGTTCCCAGGCGGAATATGAGTTGCTGTTCCTGCAACCTTCGGGTGGCATCATTGTGGCAGTGCACCACACAACCAGCCCAGCTCTTCCCCCCCACCCACTGCATCCCAAAACCAGTCCAACCTGTCTCTGCCTCCCTAACCGGTTCTTCCTCTCACCCATCCCTTCCTCCCACCCCAAGCCGCACCCCCAGCTACCTACTAACCTCATCCCACCTCCTTGACCTGTCCGTCTTCCCTGGACTGACCTATCCCCTCCCTACCTCCCCACCTACACCCTCTCCACCTATCTTCTTTACTCTCCATCTTCGGTCCGCCTCCCCCTCTCTCCCTATTTATTCCAGTTCCCTCCCCCCATCCCCCTCTCTGATGAAGGGTCTAGGCCCGAAACGTCAGCTTTTGTGCTCCTGAGATGCTGCTTGGCCTGCTGTGTTCATCCAGCCTCACATTTTATTATCATGGTTCATTATATGTGTGTAGTAAGCTTCTTCAAACAGGAAAGCAATAGACAACCAAATAACATGTCTTTCCTGACGTTGGTTCAAGGATAAAGTGCACTCAGAGAACTCTGTTCTGCTTTACAAATAAGCATGTGAAAGTTGTTTGCATCTGCTTTACAAAGTACAGCAGGATCTAAAAAATATTGCAGCACACCTTTAGCACTGCACTGAAATATCAACCAACATTACAAATGTTGGGGCTTGAATCCCAATTTTTAATTGAAGGTGCTTAAAAACAAAAGCAGTTGTAACAATAGAAAAAGATTGAAGTTTGAGTGACATGTATGATAAAGAGGAATTGTCTCAGCATATGATCTGAGTTTTCAATTGTACACTGTGGTGGATTGTGTACTCATAAGAGTCCTTTCTATAGGAGCAAGCAGGGTAGAAGACAAGGAGTGAAATAACTAACATTCATCAGAGCGTTTGATATCTTACACAACAAGAAAAGCATTATTAAGAAGATTAGAAGTGTTTTCCACCAGTAGAAAGTAGAAAACAAGGCACCTTGAAAATCCATTTTCGGGCAAAGTGAACTTTGATTCTATGGCTTCAGTAGATTCAGTAATACAGAAGCTATACCTGGCTACTTCTGGCACAACCCTCATCACATGTCATCTTGGTAAAAGTACTGACATGGTTATAACATGTGTGTTGTAAGAGTAGGTAATTCTGACATTAGTTGGTAGCTCATGCAATTTTGATACCTGACCAAGCATTTGGCCTTATTAGCCAATTTAATGTCCTCCTCTGAAACATGTATTCAACAGCATGAAGGATTTTTTGGCTATTTTGCAAGTTAGTTGCTAATTGTTTTCTACTAACTGTGTTAGTGATTGTGCAATTGCTTGGTGTTTAAAGGAGGTAATAATATTTGGTGAAGTCTGCAAAAGGTTGGGCTCTATGTGGCAAAGATGCAAGGGATCTGAGCACATCGCATGCTCCCAATCATGTGAATTTTAGTGAGTGACAACAGGAGAAGGAGACTAAGCAGCACTAAGAGGGCTAGTTGCTCATTGACAAAGAAGAGAGACAACAAGAGCCCCTCACCTGGAGAATTAATCCATCTCAGGCTTTCCATTAGCACTTCGCTTATCTTCAAATAAACCAGTGACACTGTTGTTTGGCACCAACAATTCACTAATGTGATGATCACATAACTCTGCTGCTTCTTGAAATCAGACCTGCAGGGTCAGAGAAGTGGAGAGGCAGTGTTTCCATTTTCTGTGAACTGACCTGTAACCCTCACTTGTGACTGAATCCTAATATCTCCTGATGTCTATTGCTTCACCAAGAGGTCACAGAGGCACTGCAACCTAGGAGAGGGACATCAGTTTATTATCTCTGAGCAGAGAGAAATAAGATGAGCATGTATTTGGACTTGCCTGGCTTCCCACTGGTGCAGTTTATGACTCCAGATGGAGATACCCTGGGAGGCATAAATTAATAGTATAAAGATCATGTTGTTTTCTAGTTTTCCTGCATTTTTGGTTGTGGAATCAAATGGGAATCAAACTGTTTTGAAAAACCAAGGATTGCTGCACTTGATGCAACCTGACACTCATTGTCGGTGCTGCTTACACTGCTGCTTGTTCAAGCAGTGCAGGAAGCCTCGAACGTGGAACATAGAACATTACAGGACAGGAAAAGGCCCTTTGGCCCACCATTTCTGAACTCACCATGATACCATTCTAAACTATTCCCATCTGCCCATACTCTATACCCTTTTATTTGTGATGACTCCAGAATTAAGGGGTTTGATCGCCTTTGCACTATCCCAATAATGACTAACAAGAGTTAAATTTGTTTGGGGCGAAGTTGTTTGGACACTTGATAATTTAGGGAATACCCCTCCAAGTACACTGTTTGGCTACAGGAATAGCCTATTCTGCAAATGGCTTGTATTTTGGGGCACAAACGTTCTAACTTTGATGGCTTGCTACAAAGAAACTGGTTCCACGGAGATGGCAGTTTCTACAGACAGTAGGAAATTTCTCCATCTATTTTTATGATCTCCATGAAGATCTGTAACTTTTAAAAGAGCAAGTTGAAAAGCTGAAAGAACGCCATGACAGGGTTTCATATTTTAAGACATTTATTGTGACAAAAGACAAAAAGCTCTGTTGAATAAATACTATCTCTGCAGTGTTTCTCTAGGTGAGGTGGGGCAGCCACAACAAATATTTTGAAATCCTTTCAGCATGTGGATAAATCTCACTTCAATTAAAACTGAATTCAGTCGTTCCACAATGAGTAAGATAAAAAAAGTGTTATTACTTCTTAACTCCAAGAAAAATAATGAAAAACAATATCACACCCACACGTTGAGTTAGAAAAGAAGCCTATGAAAATACACCTTATAAGGTCCTTAAGAGATAATAAAATGTGAGGCTGGATGAACACAGCAGGCCAAGCAGCATCTCAGGAGCACAAAAGCACAAAAGGTCCTTAAGAGTCTTTGTTTATTGAGGATTTTAAACAGGCACCATGGTTGTTTATTTCATGACTTGTATCCTGTGCAGTGACAAAGTTTGTCGAAATCTTTGAGTTCTTGGTGAATGGATATTTCTCCAATTTGCTTGATCATCAGGCGCTGTTTTTCAAGATGCCAATAGAATGAGAGAGGGAGGTACAGTCAACCTTCCAGCCAGGCTATTAAACATGGCCCCGACCCAATACATCAGCTTTCCTGCTCCACTGATGCTGCCTGGCCTGCTGTGTTCCTCCAGCTTTACAGTGTAGTGCATTATTCTGCTCACCTCTTTCAGAAAATCTGCAATTTAAAATGTAATTCTTCTGTCTGTTCTCATGTTTGGTTTCATTGTTTATACCAAGCTAGCTAATCTGCCAGAAACTTTCATTCCAATATGTGAAGGTTAGAGTAAGATATAAATCAAGGAGGAGATACAGATCTGAGTTTCTGGTTTTGGTCACATTGATATGTCAATTTCAGTTCAGACTTGATCTTGTGTATTGACGGTTTCATAATCCTGGCATAACATTAGCAGATGATTTCTGTGGCTACTATAAGTTGGTATTTTTTCTCCTTTATAACCATTTAAATCCATGTCTAGTCTCATTTATTACAGAAATATATATAAAATCACGTAGTCCATTGTTACCTTCTCATACAGTATGCAACTTAGTCTTTAAGAAATAGCAGAAAATAATTTCTTCTCTGATATTTTTTGCCCAACCAAGAACGCACTGTTAACCTGTGTATGTCACTCTGTCCTTCAATTAGATAGTCACTTCTCTCAAAATCAGTCAATAATAACTCTTAGCTCTACATCTATTCTCTTCCTTTCTCATCCTGGTAATGTCTAACCCCAGAACAATCATTCATGGTGGGATTGTTGCCAGAAATATGTTCTGTACCACAAGCTAGATGAATGGCCCACTTTCATTTTCACTCCTCGTGAGCTTGGTCTTTGTAATTCAAGCACAAGTTTCCACCCACATTATGTCACAATGAATCATAAAGAGTTTTGGCTACAGACGATGATAGCAAGTGTCTTCATTCAAAAATTCACTTGTGGGACCTGGGTGCCATGATCAAGATCAACATTTATTGCCTGTCCCCTGTTGCCCTTGAGCAGGTGATGCTGAGCTGCCTTCTTGAACAGCTGCAGTCCATGTGCATTTGTGATGCTTTAGGAAAGCCTGGAAATCAATATCAACTAAATATCCAATTGGTATCCTCTGTACTCTTCCAATCTCAAAGCCAATCTACATGGCTACCTTCAACATGTAGGCCTGAATCTGATAATGACTCTGATTCGTTATCCTGAAGAAGCAATTTCCTCTAAGTTTGAAACTGAACAGGTAGTTTAAAGGCCAATAGTTTACGACCTGCATTCTCAATATTATTGGGGACTTTGGAAGCTCACAGTCTATCAACTGTTGGCACACAGGCTTCTAATGTTATCTCCAGGTGTAATCATCTTGCACCTTCCTACCAGTAAAAAAAGGTCTGGGCCCCTTAAATCCCACAGGTTTAATGTCAGCACTGTTTTTAACCTTCATTTTATGTTAAGTTTGAAGACTGAGACACTAAAATATAATCACCCTAATAACCAGACATTTTGAACACTATAGCAATGCAGGAGGTTGAGGGGTGACATAATTGAAGTTGATATGATTGTGAATAGCATGGATAGAGTGGAAAACTTTTTCCCAGGGTGGAGGGTTCAATTACTGGGGTACACAAGTTCAGGGCATGAGGCGGGGGTGGGGGGTGGTGGGAAGCATGTTTAAAAGAGATGTGCAAACCAAACTTTTCACACAAAGAGTGGTGAGTGCCTGGAACGCGCTGCCAGAGGAGATGGTGGAAGCAGACACACTAGCAGCTTTCAAGAAGCACCCAGGATGAATACATGAATGGGAAGGGAACAGAGGGACACAGATCCTGTAAGTGAAGACAGTTTCAGTGTGGAAGGGCAAACTGCAGTGGTGCAGGCTTGGAGGGCCGAAGGGCCTGTTCCTGTGCTGCCTTGTTCTTTGTTCTATATTGGAATGCTCACAAAATTAGACCTAACTGGTTTTATAGCCAGCTTATGTAGGATTTTGGTGTTACTCCCCTAGGTAACCTGCCATAAGAATCATCCCTGGAGGTAGGAATATATCAGACAGCAGTGTAAATGTGACTCCACCCCACTGTCCTGACACCGAAGATTGTCATCATGGGTCTGGGAAAATAAAAAGTCACAAGAAGCTGTGTTATCGTAGAAATGACAGAAAATTATCAAAATTGGAAACTGTTTGCACGATCAGTCTGCCAATTTGGCATCAGGTAGATTATATAACTGTCAAACAGTTACCCTTTCAGTCTCATTGCTCTTCAATATATCAAACCGTACAATGTGTGGAGAGAACTGCAGATTTCTCTGCCTGGAAATATTTAGGCTCCTCAATACCTTTGTTTGCTAGCTATTAGCCAACAAACTGAGTACCAGAAGAAATGTTATTTGGATGTATTTATTCTTAAACCATTTAGAAACCAATGTGCCAGTCACAGCCTGGTTGCTGGCTAAAGAGTTTCTCACTGTTCTGGGATTAAGAGTCTAATGATGACCATGAATCAATCGTCTATTGTCAGGAAAAACCCACCTGATTCACTGATGTCCTTTAGGGAAGGGAACTACCATCCTTACCTGGCCTGGCCTACATGTGACTCCAGACCCACAGCAATGTGGTTGGCTCTTAACTGCCCTCTAGGCTATTAGGGATAGGCAATAAATGTTGCCTAGCCAGCGACACCCTCATCCCATGAATGCATAAAAACAAAAAGAATTGTCCACCATCTGCAAAAAAAAAAGCAGAAAGGCTGGATTATCAGGTTCTCAGATACTAAGGTCAACTGTGACAGTAGAACACTCCACCAAAATGATAGGAAAAATGGTACTTTTCTATGTAATACTCCAAAAAAAAGCACAGAAATAGTGTAGTGAATCAGTGAGATTTCATTTGACAGATAATAGCTTCAATTGGAGGAGGAGGCCTCTGGCAACAGTGGCAGCAATGTCAGGATTGGGTGGGCCCAGCTCGTCCCCAGTCCAGAGCCTCCTAGCGAGTGAGGGGCAGGTCGAGGGGCTTGGATTCACGGGCTAAGCCAACACTATAGGTCCATGGTTAGGCCGAGGTGCCAAAAGAACCATAACGGACAGTGGGGGACCCCAACAACCAATGACTTGTAGCAGTGTCTGGAGGTATGGAATCCATGCCTCCCTAGGCCCATGCCTCCAACATCGTTCACAGTTCTTGCAATTGTTGCAGGAGCTGTAACCAAGACGCCAGATCCATTATAGAGAGCCAAGAGGCCAGTTCAGAATCTCCAGCCGATGTCAAGCAGTGACTGGAGGAGCCGGGAACAAGATGAAGAGACAAGGATGTATCCTGTTGCAATAACATCTTGTATTATATTCAGCATTTTAAAGATGGTGCCAGAGCCTGGTGACACTTTGTGTCTGACATGCAAAAAACACTTTCCACTGTAGTTTTTATACACACATGACAATAAATCTAAGTCTAATCTACCTCCCCATTAATTCAGTTTACTCGTACAGAGCTGTGTCTCAGTTTATCGATTGAGAAGTTTTGCTATCTGTGACAGGATTGGTGATGGTGGGTCTGGTGAATTGGGGAGAATGATGGATGTCCATTCATGTATGCTTAAACATATGCCTGGGGGAAGACTTGTTGTGTAGCCACATGTATTTTCGTCATGTCTTCAAACAGCTATTGAGCAGACGACATTTTTCAAAGGGTTGTGGCTACCTTCCTGAAGACGCCCAGCAGCAATGTTCTATAGCTGTGATAATGATCTTCAGCATCAGATTTTTCTTCGTGGGATGTGGGGGTCATTGGCTGGGCCAGCATTTATTGCCTGTCCCTCATGCATGAGGTGACCTGCCTTCTGGAACTGCTCCACATGCTGTAGGTAGACCCACAATGCCATTAGAGAAGGAATGTCAGGATTTTGGCCTAGGGACAGTGAAAGAACAGCAATACATTTCCAAGTCAGGATGGTAAGAGGCTTGGAAAGGAGGTTGCGGGAGATGGTATTCCCAAAGATGTTAGATAATTTTCAATTTAACTGCAGTCTTTCAATAACAAAATCTTATATTTATGGAGCACTTTCAATGCCCCAAAGCATTTCATAGGACCAATATCAAACAAACGTAAGGCCAAACTACATAAGGAGATATTATAGGGCAGATGACCAAAATTTTGGTCAAAGAAGAACATGAAGTAAAGCGGTGGAAAGGTGTGGGGATGGTTTTTCAGATCTTATGGCCTAAGAAACCAAAGGTGCATTTATTTCAAAGTTTATTCTTTCATAATGTGTGGGCATCATCAGCAAGACCTGTTTGCCTTGTCCATCTCGGAATGTGTTTGAACTGAATGGCTAGTTAGGCCATTTCAGTGGGCAGTTGACAAGTAACCACGTTACCCTGAGCCTGGAGTCAAACGTTGACGATACCAGGTAAGGACAACAGATTTACAGCGGGTGGGGAACAGGGAGGTGTGTGTGTGTGTGTGTGTATACGTGCGTGCGTGTGTGCGTTTTGGAGGGGCACCAATTCCCCTGTGACCCCCTGAGTCACACACAGTAGCATCCCAACGGTGTGTTCAGTGACAACAGGGGACCCATGCAGGATGTCGGAAGCTGTGCCTAGAAGTCAACCTGACGATCTAATCAAAATAGAGGTGGGGCCCCATCAAACTAAACACATGTGGTTGTTGGAAAAGGATTGGTTTTAACATTGGAGTCTAACCAGAACCATCGAGTTTCCTTCCAGACAGCCAGTCATCGCATTATATTTCTGGGTATGCACTGCCTCTCTATGTTGCCAGCCTGAAGATATCAAGTTAAACCTCATTTCAATACCTCACAGCACCAGAGACCCAGGTTTGATTGGGTGACTGTCTGTGTGGAATTTGCTTGTTCTTACTATGTCTGCGTAGGTTTTCACTGGGAGCTCTGATTTCATCCCACAGTCCAAAGATGTGCAGGTTAGGTGAATTGGCCACGCTAATTGCAGGGTTAAAAGTATGGAGTAGGGGTGGGGGTAAGTTGCTCTTTGGAGGGTCATTCCAGACTTGATGGCCCAAATTGTCTCTTTCCATGCTGTAGGGATTCTATACACTTTGGACATCATGAGATTTACATTCAGGGTAACACACAAGAATAATAATTACTGTAATTTTGTGTCCAATTGATGCATTCACCCTTGAGCAGAGGATACAAGCCTAAATGGATTTAACAGGTAGCCTATGTCATGCAGTGCTGAGCATAAAATGGGAAATACTGCAGTCACAAGAAGTGATATCTGCATTCATGTTGTTGCTGATTTCAGGTTCCATACTCAAGCACATGTAATCACTCATTGGCCCTTGCTGTAACTAAGGTGCTCCCAAAAGGCCTTCATCAGCAGACCCCTCCACTTTTTAGCCCTGCTGCCTCTGTTTTCATTGGTGTTTCTTCTCCTCCTCCAATACCAAAGACATCTAAATTACAGAATTATCGCAAAATAACTCTAAATCTACATTAGCCCCACTTACAAACATTTGGTCCATAGCCATGAATGTTATGGTGTTTCAGCTGCTTCTCAATGTAGTTTTTATAGGTTGTGAAGTTTCCCACCTCAACTACCCTTCGAGGAAGTGCATTCCAGATTCCCACCAACTCTGGGTGAATTTTTCTTCACTAAATCGCCTCTAAACCTCTTGCTTTTTACCTTAAAATTATGCCCCTTGTATTGACTTGTCAACAGCTGCTTTCAATCCATCCTATCTAAGTCTTCATAATTTTATACCCCTCAATCAGACCCCGTCTTAGACTTCTCTGCCCTAAGGGAAACAGTCCTGGTTGATCCAAACTCCCTTCATAGCTAAAATGATCCATCCCAGGCAACATCCCTGTGAATCTCTTCTGCACTCCTTCCACTGCAATTATACTGTGGTGAACAGAACTCCAGACAATACTCCAGCTGTGGCCTAACCCAAGCTTGTGAAGTTCAATATTTTCAAGGCTGACATTTAGTCTAACTCCAGCAAAATTTGCTTCCCAGGATTCACAGGTCTGAAGTGGAACAGACAGCATCGACAGAAATGGTCCAGTACTCGACAAGCAGCCAACAAATCAGACCAGCAATTAAATTGCATTGAGAAAATAAGCTCTTGAGCTATCATTATTGAATAGTATAGCACCACGACTTTTCGGGCAAGTTTACCCTGTGAGCCAGGTGCTGCAACTTGACAAAAGGATTTCATTATAAAGGGTGCAGAATAATAGTTAATCCTCTCAACTCAACACTTAAGTGCCCAGCTCATATCTCAAAACATGAGCATGGAGTGAATTAATTTCTATGTCTTGAGTATTGAGACTGGTCTGTTTTGGTGATGTATCTTCCTGTAACACACTGGGCATTGTGTGTATGAGGAATTATAGTAGCATCACATCATAAAGTAGCAACATCAAATGCACAAAGGACAGACTTAATTCACCACGTTGTAATGCAATTGAAAGGACTTCCCTAAATTATGTAGTTGGTGTTGAAGTACAGTTAACAGGCCCAGTGAGCTGAAACCCAGAAACACAATCTGTTCTGAATTCTGGTCAAGAAACATCCGGCATCTTTAAGTTTCATCCCACTTATAGGCTTGAGGAGATTCTGACTTTGGGATATGGCGACTGATGACCAATATCTGAAAGCTTGAATCTTCAAAATTAACAGGCAGGAGACCAAATGACTCCATCAAGCCTGCCCCACACCATAGGCAGAGCATCCTACAAAAATAAATTAACTTACTATTCCCCAAGCATTCAACACTGTCCTTAACTCCACCTACAAACTATATATCAATCCCCGTCCCTGAACCATGAGGTCAAAAGCATACTCAAGTTTGACGTTGGGTCCCTGCCTTATTGTGCTCATCAGGAGCAGTGACAGTGACTCACTTCCTTTGAATTTCGGTTTGGGAAGACCAGGAGCACTGCTCATTCAGGTAAAAATATACTTAAACCTTAGCTTTCTGGATAAAACCACATATGGACTTATTTTTTCTGACTGCATGCTATTGGTAAAGTAAAGGAACACAAAAGCCAAGGGTCTCAACCCGAAACGTCAGCCTTCCTGCTCCTCTGATGCTGCTTGACCTGTTGTTTACATCCAGCTCTACACCTTGCTTTCTCAGATTCTCCAGCATCGGCAGTTCCTACTATCTCTGTAACAATTTTAGCCCAGGCGTTAGGTTCCTTACTAAACACATGCAAGGGGTTTAATGTCTGTTTTAGCACTGCATCCAGATTCTTTAGCCTTTACCAGTATAACATTTTCAGTTTGTAATAAGGGTGCACCTCCTGCTCACCACATTGAATGTTTAGGAGAATGTTTCGTGCCTCAAAAATGAGCTCTGTGTGGCCATATTTTTAGTTTGTTGTGTCACCTTACTGCTGTATTTATTTATCCTGTCATCTCTCCTAATCAAAGCTGGTGATATATAATGGAATATTGGCCTTTCAGCTGGGTTTCTCAATAAGAAAAAATATCAAATACATGATTCATTACTAATGACATAATAAGTAACTTATTCTTCAATGAGCATTTCAAGTCATAGTCATAGAGTCATTCAGAGTGGAAACAGAGCCTTTGGTCCAACTAGTCCTTGCTGACCATGTTCCTAAGCTAAAATATTCCCATTGCCTGCGTTTGGCCCAAGTCCCTCCAAACCTTTCCTATTCATGTACTTATCCAAATGTCTTTTAAACATTGTAACTGTACCTAAATCCACCACTTCTTCTAGCAGTTCATTCTAACCACTCTCTGTGTAAAAAAACATTGTCCCTGATGTCCTTTCGAAATATTTCTCCTCCCACCTTAAAAATATGCTTCCACGTTTTGAACTTCACTATCTTAGGGAAAAGAATTTTGCTGTTAACCTTATCTACGCCCCTCATGAATTTATAAACCTCTACATTAGCAGCAATTTGTTTATTGAACAAAATATACAAGTAGTAGAATCCAGCAAAGGTATCAAATGCAAAAATGAAAACTAGCAATATGACACAAAAAAATCACAGTGAGCTGGAATAGGGAGCTAATTTTTCCATTTACGTTTTAAATTGCGATAAATATCTGTTTGTGCAAACTAATTTGTACTCTGAATGTTTCACAGGATGAAACCTGAGTCCTTACCTCTTCAAGCCTTTTGTAAATTTTCAGGTAAATACAATTTAAACTACAGGGACGAAACTCAGCTGCACTCAGTCCACAGTGACTGCAAAGATCAAGTGGGCCCATATAAGAGAAAAAACCCAAATACACACCAGACATAGCACCTCACATCGAAGACAGCGCCCATTAGTCACTGTCGGCAACTTTTTGATGACATTGTAGTATAAAAATGTTCACAGTGACAACTCACAATGCATTTCAAAGACTATATTTTTGTGGACAACAGCACTTTGATATTGAAAGGAGTAAAACAACTTGTTACCAAAATTGACAGGAGGCATGTCACTGCCAGCAGGCAATCATTGCTTTACCATTTTCAGGCTTTATAATGGATTCAGCAGAAACAAATTTATACAGTTCCGCAGCTACTCCACTCATATTTTTCTGAGGCTGACTGTGATAGGAAATATTGTGATGGGAGGGCCATTCAGTTGGACTTGCAAACTGAAATAATTATATGAAGTGTTTTGTGCTATTATTAATTTTCTGTGTCTATTTTTACAGTATAAAAGTAGATTCTTTTTCTCTTGCCAGTTTCTCCACTTCCATCATCTCTCTTCCAAAAGCTTCTTGTACTATTTCATGTGTCATTCCCTGATGCCTCATACAAATGACCATTAAACATTCATACGTGATATTTAAGCAGAATGCTGGCAGACTATTTACACACAGAAGACACCATAATTGGACCTGATTTTTATCGTGAACAGACTTCATCACATGCATTCACAGCAGGGTTCATGGAATAGCAAGCACAGACAAGAATGTATCCTTTCTCAACCAGCGAACACCAAGGTGAAATATAATATCACGCCGCTGTCTCAAGTAAGAACAGCTAACCACTGCACATCAGGGAAAAGGCCCACTGTCTGGGTGAAGTCAGTGACTCATCATGCTTCAGTTCATTGTCAATATGTTAGGTCAAGGATTCTGACAGAACATTTGCATCTACTTACATCTAGCTTGGTCCAAGAAATGGGTAATAATCCTGGTTTACTTACATACCTGGATTATGTTTTATTTCGTGGACTCTTTTATCCATAATGTTTTTTTTGCCTTTTTAATGGAGATTTTCTGAAGTATGTTGGCAGTAATTAAATCCTTTAACTTTGTGATCCTGTTAACTCCTGATGTGAACAATCGACTGTTGCTACCAACATTCACAATACATGCAACGCTCTCCTGCCTTTTAGAACTAGCCAATCTCAGTGTTGTATTTTCATCTGAAGGATGAGATCAATACTGTGCAGGAAAAGGCTGTATTTTTTTGCTAAAATGCGGCCATTTTAAAATGCCTGGCTGTTGACAGAATGTTTTTCATTTTTGAATGGCACAATCAGAAACAATAACTCATAAAAAATTAATTTTCTATCTTTCCATACAAAGTTACATTGTCAATTATTTTCAACGATATCAGATTGGTCATGTCGTGTGATGATGAGCATCTAATATATCCAGCTTCTAGCTTAAATGCAAAAGAGAAAAGAGCCCTATTCATGGATTAAAAGAGTTGAATTATAGGGTTAGGAGGCACATGAAGAAAAGTGTTATGGTAATCACCACAGTGGTGTTTCCAGTTTTAGCCTCTGAAAGCAATGTGTGTGAATGCATTTTCAGATGGTGACTGGCCATTCAGTCCCCTATTCCTCAAAGGTTTTTGCAATTCATTTCATGTTTATGTTGAAAGGAATGCTCTCTCTGTGCTAAGCCTGTTGAAAGGGATTGCATAAAATAAGATTATGTTTTAATAGCTATTGAGACAATTAATAGCTAACTAGTTCAGTCTCCTGTGGGGTTGCATGCGGGGAATCAAGACCAATTGTAATCTTCAGGTACAATGGGTAAGGTTAGAAGCTCGTTGATAATTGGATCAGGGCGTGCAAAAAATATTCAGCCCATTTTGAATTGATGGATTTAGTTCTTATCTTACCATTCCCATGGTAAGTTCAGAATAGAAAGTGTCTATGTAAACTTTTCATTATCACTTTCCAATGCATTAGTTGCTCTGGTGACAGTGTGACAATTACCTTATTACAAAAGTGAACTTAGGAAATTATAATTGAAAAAATTTAAAGGAAGTGTTTGTAGATGTCAGAATTTTGATGAAAGCTTTACCAGTTAAGCTCCTGCGATGTTCCAAAATGGAATTTCAGTGCCTATCTCGGAATAATAATTCTTGCTGTTTCTCATCTTAAATTGAAGCCCTACATTCTCTTCTGCTTTTTTTAATTACTTTTTTCTTTCTCTTGGATTGGAGTTAGTAGGTGGTGTGATGTTGAGTAGAAATCACAGCCGCTCCACTGGATCATAGAGTTTCTGTCTCATTAGAAAGAGCAACTGGTGTTGGTAATAACCACACCTCAGGTAAGGGGATAGGGTGAGAAAGAGAGTCCTTCATGGTTACCTCAGCTAATGTGGGAATTAGCTGTTGGGAGTCACCCTGCATTGCGAACAAACCATCCAGCTAACTGACCCCCTACCTTTAACTTTACGTAGAGTAGCGACTTCCACAAACTTTTGTAAACTGCACTTGGTATGAGCTTTGTGAGGAAAATAAGGCCCTAACATCCATTCCCCAATTGCTCAAGTTACTCCATTTTTGGGGTTAATGAGAAGACATTTAAAAGTCATGGAACAGTCAAGCACTAGGGATATGTGCACAATATCTGTGTTCTCACTCCGTGTGAGGAGAGGATTCTGCCCTTTCAGGAGAGGATTGGGACTCATTCTGCAGGGTCAAAGAGGCATGCGCTGTTCAGTGATCAAATAAGTACCACTTGTCATTACATTGAAATGCTGGCATTGTCTGTGAAGTCAGTGCCATATGTCAGGCACCACTTTGAACTAATTTCCGCAATGCTTTCTCAATCTTGAGTCTTACAAGTGCCAATGCCCTAACCAAATCAACAGAGAACCACCCAGAGGACACGTCCTCAAACTTTGGAGATGACAGTGTCCAGGGCCCGGAGGAAATATTGACAAGGCTTCCTCCTGGAGCCCCACCAACTCAGATATCAAAACATCAGTGGGGCCGACAGGCAAATTCAGTTCAGAGGCTCCTGACACAATCTGAGTCACAGATGGGTGTGGAGGGGGGAAATGCCTCAGGCCACTGGCACTCGGACAACTGCAGAGCTCAGCTCAGTCCTTCACACAGGAAAGGACCCTGTAGTATCAGCAATCAGGGACTTTATTGAAATGCAAAAGAAGGAGCAGCAGCAGCAGACAGGCCTATGGGATGTATTGGCCCTGATTGCTGAAAGGCTGGAGTGATGCAGCCAGTTAAGCCCTCCAGTAAAAGTACTCTATGATGTTGTCATCTCTCTGTAATTTCCCTGCAGATTGGTTCCTCTATATCCTCTCCACTAGTTAGTGACCTCCAGAGAACAAATAGCCGCCCTTGTATTTAAGTGTATTCTAAAATGATACCAAACAGCAGCGACCCCGCAGTCTTTTCACTGTAATCTTGTACTCGGATACATGTGGCAATAAAATCTATTCTAATTTAGTCTTAACGGTGCGGCTGCACATGCACACTGCAGCTCCAAGGTTCCGCACATAGCAATCATTGTTAGCACACCAATCGGGCCATTGACTTACCATTGCAGAAGTCACGACTGCACATGGACCTTAGAGAGCTGCCTAGCCAGAAAGAAAATTAGAGGGAACGCTGCTAGCGATGTAATTATTGTACCCTGTTTGTCCCTTAGCTCAAACCAAACTGAACCGTCCGAAACATCCTCTTTCTCTTGCGCTGCAATGTACTACTTAACCAGCACTGCTGCCCCTCCTTCTTGCTGTCCGTTGGTATCTTTTCAGATCGCCTTGTACCCAGGAATATTTAACAGCCAATCTTGTCTTTCCTTGAGCTAACTGTCTGTTATTACCACAAGGTCATATCCCTACGTAGCAAGCATCATGTGTAACTCCCCAAATCTATTTCCTGCACCCCAATATATACACATTCCTATTACCATGCACAGCAACTCAGGAGGAGCCACTTGAGCACACTTCAGTCAGAGGGCTTTTGGTTTCCTTAGTGCTAACTCAAGGGAGATGCTACATCTCAGAATTTCATGCCAGGAGTTTTTATATTTGGAAACATTAAAGCCAGTAAAGGCATGTTTTCATTGTTGGTAGTAAACAAGAGAACAAAGTGGAGCGTAACTGTTTAATGCTTGTACTGTGACAACCAGTATTTGGAATTTGAACTTTGTTTAACTGGTAGAGTGGATGATTTGGTGGTTTAATCAAAAAAAAAACAAGGATCAAACTTGGAATCGTATTGGTCTGTACATTTTAGTAACCCATTACAAGATAGATTTCCTCACTAGGTCACTCTGCTTTGAAGTTGCAGTTCAAATATTTGCTCATGAGTATTTGATGCACAAATTTGCAATTCCACGCTGCTATTTTATCAGAAGTATTAACAACTCCTCCGAAATATAGACCATAATGAAATTCTACACAAACATGATAAGTATTCCCATGCTACTATGTATACAGCATATTTCAAGATCCTCAAGTTTTTAATGTTAATTTCCATTACCAACAGTTTATGATGGTGAAATATGACTTAATGAATAAGAGTATGCCCAACTAACCAACCATTTTATAATAACAACTTGTGTTTACATAGAATTTTTGCAAATAAATAGCAAGAGGTTGATTACCAAACCATTGAAAAGACATTAGCCATGACTGAAAAACTCAAGAGGAGTTAGATTTTAGCAAGATCTTAAATGGATAACCTCAGACCAACTCTGGGCATTTTGAACTTTTTATTTCAACAAGTGTTTCTTTTTATAAGGAAGATGGCTACAGCCAAAAAAATGACTGTGGATGTAAATTCAGTGACTTGGCTGAGCCCTATTTGTACACATGGAATGCCACCATTTACACAGAATTTGGAAGATTTCAAATGGATATACTAGAAAGGAAGTGATATTGTGAGGCTGACTACCCAAACCCCTCTCAACAGGGGGACATCTCCCATGGACATGGTTGCATTTGACCTTCAACCTCTAAAAAGGGTATTAAAAGTAAGCTTCAAGCCTTGCCTGAGTGCTCGTGCCCTGAAATCCTAATTTATGGACTCATGTGCTGTGAAGGAACAAATTTGTGAAAAACACTTAGACATGCCTGCACTGCAGAAAAAGAAAGGAAAAATACTATCTCTCATTCCAAACGCTGCCAGACAACTTGAATATAACCAGGGTGAAAGAATTATGATGAAGCTGCAAATCTAAGAATCTTGGAATTGAATGTTTGGCCAACAACATCACTGCTAATGGTAACGTGCATTAAAATGGGTGCCGTACTCTACTATCCATTCTTCACTAATGACTCAGAGCCTGATCCATAGTCTTGTTTAAGTTTTATCTTCTTTTTGGGCTCACTTCTAATCAGTAATCCTAGTCTACGTGGTTTACATTACTTCTTCTTGCAGTTAATAACTAATTATTAACTTAATTATAACTTATTAACTCAAGAAAGCTAAGTTAAATTGGACCCTTTTAAAGCATAAATTAATTCTTTCTGGGAGAGAGGTCTCCAGAAGGGAAGTTTCTTTTTGCAAATAACCTTGTTGCAACGGCCCAACAGGGGCAGGTGAAAAAAAAGGGAAACCTGTTCATCCCTCCTCACCTGGGAGCTGAACAACTTAGTACCTCATCAGGAACACAACTTGGATAACAAGGTATAGAACTGGATGGACACAGCAGGCCAAACAACATCAGAGGAGCAGGAAAGCTAACGTTTTGGGGTTGGACCCTTTTTCAAAAAGACCCTTCTCCAGACCCAAAACGTCAGCTTTCCTGCTTTTCTGATGCTGCCTGGCCTGCTGTGTTCATTCAGCTCTACACTTTGTTTTCTCAGATTCTCTAGTATCTGCAGTTCCTACTATCTTAGGAACACAACTGAGAATGGCTGTGACAACTGTAATAATACAGTAAACAGTAGAATGAAAGGTGATAGTGAGAATGCAGAGAAGGCCAGAGTTGGCATGTCTGAGAATATGGGAGCCAATATGGGACTAGGGAATGCTGCTGAGGTGACAAGCACAGGGGGTCAAAGAGATTTAAAAGCGAACACAAATATAGTTTTTCTGGAGAGTGATCGAAAAAGGCCAGTAAGGAGAGCTTTGGGAGAATTACATATGGAAACTACAGAAGTATGGACAAAATTTTTCCATAATGGGAAAGGATCTCAAGTAAAAACAAAGGCAGGAAATATTAGATAGCAGTAATTTGTTCTTAATAATGGAAGGGATTAGGGTGTTTCATTCATTAATAATTTCATTACTCTTGTAATTAAAAGTGGTGAATTCAAGTCCTA
Source organism: Stegostoma tigrinum (assembly GCF_030684315.1). Lineage (NCBI taxonomy): Eukaryota > Metazoa > Chordata > Chondrichthyes > Orectolobiformes > Stegostomatidae > Stegostoma > Stegostoma tigrinum. The sequence continues at coordinate 70,063,854 of NC_081356.1, read as the reverse complement.
TTAAAGAGACTTGGACATAAAATCTGGGTTGACACTCCAATGACATAGTGCAGAAATCAACAATTTGATCTTTGGATGAGCCATTAAACTGAGGCTGCATCATGTACACTATTCTGAGAAAGGTGTGGAGTGTTATTGTCAGTGCCCTGCACAATATTTATCTTCAAAAGAACATTGTTAAAATAGATTATCTGGCTGTTGCTGCATTGATGTGAAACTTTGCAGTATGCAGTTCTGAGGAAGGGTCACCAGACCCGAAACGTTCTCTTTTTTTCTCCTCCACAGATGCTGCCAGACCTGCTAAGCTTTTCCAGCAACTTTGTTTTTGCAGTATGCAAACTGGTTGCTGCACATTCCTCATTGCAAAAGGGACTACACTTGAAAAAGGCTGTATTTATTTTAAGTTGCTATGGTGCGTCCTGAGTTTGCAGAAAGCACTATCAAAAAGTAAGCAGTAGCTTCTTCCGAAGTCTCAGATTAAACATCAGAAAATTTGATTTAAGAAGAGCTAAATCTACTTCTTGCATGTTATATGAACTCTCTTGGCATTGACTTTCTTAAAACAACTCTAGTTCAGCTTTACTACTGTTAATCTTGGAGCCCAATGATGAAGTACCACAAACCCACACTACAGCAGGATGTCATTGCGCCTGGAGTGGACAAGATGTATTTACATAATCCATGAGTCACTGCCAGGAATGCGCTGCAACCACTTGGTGGTAAAATGGATTTTATTTTCATTAGTGCTTTAAGTAGGAGTGAATTTGTGGAAGTGAAAAAACATATTTCCATTCAGCACAGCTAAACCATATTTCTTCATACTCAATGGATGCATTCTGTTGGAAGGGTGTGGCAGCACCTTGTTTTGGTAAATATCACTGCATGAATTAGGTTCAACTGGCAGAAGATATGCCTGTTTTTAATTTACTTTAAACCTGCAGACCCAATTCCTCTGGAATGGGAATGCTTAGTAGGAAAAGGAAAGAACAGTTAAATTTACAACTGTTCCAAATTGTACAGCAAAAATGAAAGCTTGAATCATCCAAGCAATGGCTGAGCAGAGGCTGCTGGCTTGTAGATTCTTCTGACCTGATGCTGCTGTGCATTTCATATGGATTCTTCTGGTGTCTACCAGAAAGTGTTGTGCAGCATTACGACTCTTGGCAACTCTGTCAGAGTGTTTAGGGGAAGGCACGAATGAAGTTGTAGCTCTTGCCAAGAAATGAGTGAGGAATGACAGGTTGTATGGCCTTCCTCTGTGCAGTGTCATTCTGTAATTCTAATCCAGTGACACAGAGAGCCATGTAAGTATCACTACATTGACCCTAGTGTAGAGACACATTGAGCCGGTAAAGTTCAATACAGCAACAGTTGATTCATAACGATGGCACAAATCTGCTTGTCTTTAGATTACTACCTGAATGGCTGTAATTTGGCAGAGGGGAGTGTGCAGCAGGACCCGGGTGTACCAGTAGCTGAAAGTAAGCATGCAGATGCAGGAGGCAGTAATGAAGGCAAATGATATGTTGGCCTTCATTGCAAGAGGTTTCAAGTACAGGAACAGAGATATGTTGTTGCAGTTATACAGGGCCTTGATGAGGCCACACCTAGAATATTGTGTGCAGGTTTGGTCTCCTTTTCTGAGGAAGGATGCTCTTGCTCTCGTGGCAGTGCAGTGAACATTTACCAAGCTGATTCCATAAATGGTGTGGGTGGTGGGGTGGGGGTGAGGGGGCGGTTCTGACATGTGAGAAGAGATTGACTAGGTTAGGATTGTTTTCACTGGAGTCCAGAAGAATGAGGGGGCATCTCACAGAGACTTATAAAATTCTAACAGGTCTAGGCAGCGTAGATGCAAGGAGGATGTTTCCGATGGTGGGTGTGTCCAGAGCCAGTGATCACAGTCTGAGGATTTGGGGTAGGCCATTTAGGATACAGATGAGGAGACATTTCTTCATCCAAAGAGCGGTGAGCCTGTGGATTTCATTACCATAGGAAGTAGCTGATGCCAAAGTATTGAATTTATTCAAGAGGCAGCTAGATATTGCACTTGAGGCAAAGATTATTGGGAGAAAGCATGATTAGGTTATTGAGTTGGACGTTCAAACATGATTGTGATGAATAGCGAAGGGAAGGTGATGGCCCAATGGTATTGTCACTGGACTGTTAATCCAGAGACCCTGATAGCATTCTAGGGACCTGGGTTCCAATCCTGCCAAGGCAGATGGTGGAATTTGAATTCAGTAAATATCTGGAATTAAGAGTCAAATGATGACTGTGAATTCATTGCTAGTCATCGCAGAAAAACCCATCTGGTTCACTATAATGCCCTTTAGGGAAGGAAACTGCCATCCTTACCTGGTCTAGCCTACATGTGACTCCAGACCCACAGCAATATGGTTGACTCTGAACTGCCCGCTGGGTAGTTAGGGTTGGACAATAAATGATGGGCCTAGCCAGGGACACTGTCATCCCGTGAATGAATAAAGAATGGCAGAGGAGGCTTGAAGGGCTAAATAGCCTCCTCCTGCTCTTCTGTTTCTCCTATATGTTTATATCTATATATCTCCTATATGTTTACACCTCCTATATGTTTCTATGTTTCCCTATCTGTACCTGTAAGACAATGATCAGCTGGCTGAAGAAGTGGGCTATTGCGCTGTTTGTTTGTCTTTCCCTGCATATGCAATGCTATGTTTTCAGTAAAATTTATACGCTCAATGTTTGAACCAACCAGTGGCTCCAGTGGAAGGAAATGATTGACAAGTTGCGGCTTGAAATATAGATAAGTAAATCACATTGTTCTGTTAATGCAAACTAACAGAAGTCCATGATGCCCAGTAGCAGCACAATTGGAATTCCTGACTCCTGGCAATTGGGGTAGGGCCTTCTTTATTCACTTTATTTTCTCTGACCTGGTGAAGCTTTCCAGTAATCCATTTTAATCGGTTACACTTTGACCCTGAAGCCTGAAAAAGGAAACAGATCAACTCAGATAGTTATAGGTTATGATACTTAACATTCTGTATGTCATGACTATGATGGAAGGGATGAATAAATGAATTTTACATTTAGGGAAAGTTCTCTTTACTGTCCATGTTTTGTAGCAGGCCTGGAAATGGGCAACACAACATTGCAATTTTTCTATTGTATTAGTACGGATGACAACTAAAGAAAAGGGAACACCAAATGATGTCTGAGTTCTTGACACACTTATTTCAAAATGCATCTTCATAACAACAGCCAGAAGATTATCAGCCTATACAATTGTCTATTCTGTTACTTTCAGCTTTGTACAAGATAAAACAACACTTTACTGTCATTTCTAAAAGAACCTGTCACTCTCAGTCCCTGGCTAAGGATCAAGGATTTCAAATAGCCTTAGTTCAGTGCTTTAACCAAAATATTCTTCACTGCAATCGCTTGACAAACCTCAGGAAGAAATGCCTGCTTTTATTTTGCTATATCGTGTGACATAATTTTCTCATATCTTACTCAAATAGCAGCAGCTTCAGAACAAATTTAACTTATTGATGTTTCATCTTTCACATTATGCTGAACTTTTGCAAGAAAAAACATTAAATTAAATCAGAGGCTTAATGCACAAGATTCAGCATGTAAAGAAAATAAAAAAAAACATGGTCCTTTCGCCTTTCAAAATTTATGACAGTAAATCTTTGGGATACCAAGGTTTATGACCCTTTTAGTGTACAGTACTATTCATTTCACATAAAAACAGAATGTACTCGAGAAGCTCTACAGGTAGTGACTCATCTGTGGAAAGAGAAACTGGATTAGCGTTTTATGCGTAAAATGATTCTACTTCAGAACTGCAAAGTAGAATCATATGGGAGTTGAAATGTGAACTCTGTCTCTCTCCACAGATGCTACCAGACCAGCTGAATTTCTCTGATGCATTCTGTTTCTATTTTGGACCTCAAGCATCCACATTACTTTGTTTTTATTATTCTACTAATTTCGTATCTGCTTTGAAAAACTATCATACAAATAACGAATTAACCAGTAAATCTAAAAGATAATTAATTAGTTAGTGAGTAGTTAAAATTGTCAAGACAGCTGATGATGGAGAGTGAGTGATAAGCTTTTTGGCATCCATTTTGTGGGCAATTTGAATGTTCTTACAGTTCTTGCAATTCTAAAATGGCGCTTGTCACACTGACTGAGATTCTGGGGGTACAGAGTGCCGAATGCTGTGCAAGTTTTAATACACACAGTGAAAGTTGACTGCAAGAAGACATTTCGTAATATCTATCAACATGACAAATAACATACAGAGTTAGAAATTAGGAGCTGCAGTAATCGAATTGAATTGAATTTGCTTTATTATCACGTACTGATATGAGTACAGTGAAAAGTTTACAAGTCACCGGTGTCAACTTAGGTACAAATTCTTGAGTACAAGTTCTGAGGAAAAAATTTGGAAAAATAAATAAGAAGTCCACAGTTACAGACATTCAAAAGTGCAAAATCATAGTTACAAATTAGAAAAAAATAAAGAAATATAAAGTTCAGAATAACAGTCCTTCCACAATAATTTAATAAAGCAAAAGAGAGAAACTGAGAAGAATTTAAGAAAAAGTCCACATCCTGGGCCGGACCCATGACGGTGCTGAAGAAAACATCACACGGAGCCACAGAATGACTGAAGTTGCAACAAGGAGACCTGAACTGATACTGATACTGACAAAAAACAGCCAAGACATATGCCCCCTCAAGTCTGCTCCACTCTTCAATAAGATCACGGCTGATCTGGTTGCTCCACATCCCCACCTAGCCCCTAGAGTTTTTCAGACCCTTGCTTGTCAAGAATCCACTCTTCCTTAAAAGTATTCAAGAAATACTTTTCTTGTGAAGTGACGCTTGTGGTGCTAATGTGGATTCAACATTCTACCTGGCACCTAAACTTAAATGAGTAAAGCTGAACAAACATTCAACAGTAGGATGCCCCTCAATGACTACCAATAAAGGGGTAATCAAATACTGTAGGTTCATTGCTGATTTCTTCTGCTATTCACACAATTTAACAACTGCTTGGGCCTTACTTTTTTTTAAAGTTTCAAAACTCTACAGGATATGGGGTGGCAGCTGCAGAAGAATTTTTATTGATTTCAACACTTCTGTGCAAACCAGGTGTTCCCAGATAAGACCTCCAGTTTTTGTTTTAACCTTTGGAATTGAGCATGGCATGGAAAATAAGCAGAGGTCATGCAGAACTGGTTAAACTGCTGGAGGAGAGGGGAGGGAACTTACTAGTATGTGGCTATATCTGCTAAAGGCTCCCCAAGAACGATGCTCCTGCTTGAGACACAGCGAGCAATACTGTGTAAAGGCCCTCCCTGAATCTGTCACTTGCTATAGATGCTAATGCAACTTCCAAGCAAAGGAAGGACTATAATGTCAGGAGCTGTGAAGGTGCTTTCAGTAAAGTGGCTAGCACCTTCCAGGCTGTAACTGGAACCAGATCCAATATGGAAACGTATGAGCAGGAATGGGCAATTTAACTCTTCAAGCCCACTCCACCAGAACAAATAAATACTGATCATTTACCTCAATGCCATCTTCCTGCACAATACCAATATCTTTTTATGTCATTGGTATCTAAATCTATCAATCTCAATAAACACATTCACTGGCTGAGCTAAACAGTCCTCTGGGACAGAGAATTCCAAAGATTCACTACCTTCTGAGCAAAAAAAATCCTCTTCATCTCACTACTAAATGGTTTACATTTTACTTTGAGACTGTATCCCCGGCTCTAGTCTCTGTATCTATCCTGTCTATCATTTCAAGAATTTTGTAAGTTTCAATGACATCGCCTCCCATTCTTCCATCCTTAAAGCATACAGTCTCAGTCTTCTCAACCTCTAATGATAGCACTGTCCAAACAACCCAGGAATCAGTCTGGGTGAATCTCCATTGTACTCCCTCTGTGGGAACTATCTCCTTCCTCAAATAAGGAGACCAAATCTACACACAATGTGGTCTCACCAAGATTCGAAACAATTTAAGCAAGATATCTTTCTTCCTGTACTCAAATCCACTTGTGAAAAAGACCAATGTGCCATTTGCCTTTCTGCTTACTTGCTGTGCCTGCTTGCTAACTTTCAGAGACTCCTGAAGAAAGACATCCAGACCCTCTTTAACATTATCATTTTCAAACTCTTATCATTTCACAGCTCATCATCCACTGTTGCTTAAGGGAGATCATTAAGGCTCTCTATTCAGGGATGACTAAGTACATTTTATTCTGTCTTGGAAGAGTCAGCAGGCAAAGTGAGTATACTGCTTTGGTATAATTGCAGGCTTTCCTATGGTGTGGGTTTCCATTGACAATGCATCTATTTCTCTGTGTGCATTGCCTATCAACTCTACACAATATCTCTATCATAAGAGACTCCACATTCTCAGTGCCCAGATGGTATGTGACAAGAGACTGCATGTTGTCTGGTATCCTTGTAGCAGTTGGAATATCTTCATTCTTCAGCAATCCACAATGCCAGTTATATATGAACCATCCCAACAAACCAAAGTGTGTTAAGTAGGGGGCAGGAACTATGTGGTTGATGACTCCTATGTGCAGCCCACACCCGCTTGGATGAGAGGCAGTCAATAAAAGCCATGCTGCCAAGGAAATATGATAAAGCTGACTATTAGCCTGCTGAAAAATAACTACAGATATTTGTACTACCCTCGAGGAGCCTTGCAGTACTCAGCTGAGCAGATCAATTCGCTTATGGTGGTCTGCATAACCTCAGCTTGGGTATGACCCTTCTGACCAGATATACGGGAAGCAGAAGGAGGAAGAGGAGGATAATCATGTTTTGACTGTGCTCTCCATGAGCAACTGTGATAGCAGCAAACATAACTCCAACATCACCCCCCTCATTCACCAACAGTCCCACAGTTCTGTCACAGACCATCACAGTCCCCATTTAGTCATAAGGCAACAATAAAAGACAACACCAAATGAATACTTCAAACCAAATTTATAAAGGAAATCTTTCTGTGTTGTATATAAAAGTCAAATAATCACCCTGGTGCATTCCCTTGTCATCTGTCTTCCATGTGCCTTTGTCTATCTTAATGGGGCTATACAATATTACTGAAAGATGATAACAGGTTCAGGGACCGTGGACTCACTACTACTCTGCCAGGAAGCAGTCTAAACAATCAGTTCTGAGGAAGGGTCACCAGACCCGAAATGTTAACTCTGATTTCTCTTCACAGATGCTGCCAGACCTGCTGCACTTTTTCAGCAACTTCTGTTTTTGTTCCTGATCTAGAGCATCCGCAGTTCTTTTGATTTTTAATCGGATAAGGAAAGATTGCTTCACTGCTGTGACATCATCTGAACTCCTTTGACCATTATAATCTACAGCCATGATGGCAGCATGTGTAACCTTGCTTGACAACACTGTGAAATTTTCTTGCAGCATTTCAACATTGGATGGTTTCAATGTTTCAGTGAAACATTAGATATCAAATGTTGCATCATAGTTGGACCCAGAGTAGGCGTAGGTCACCATTTCCATGTTGAAAGATGGGCTGTAACATCTGTCTGAAATCCTGCTCTCAAATCTTCCATGCCTCTTAACATTGCACACAGCAGCTTCTTGATGCACCGTGTACTGTGTTGCACATGCATCAGTGTTCTCCTGGATGTTTTCCCATTGAAGGCTTCTTTGAGGCGTCTAAACTTCCAGCAAGTCATCTTTTCTATTTAATCATTCATGGCTGTCACAGGCTAGGCCAACATTTACTGTCCATCCGTAATTGCCCAGAGGCAGTTAAGAGTCAATCAAATTGCTTGAATCACAAGCCATCTAGACCAACTAAAGATGTTAGATTTTCTTACCAAAGGAACGTTACTGAAACAGAGGTGTGTTGATGATGAAGTTTTAATCTCAAATTTTTATTGAATTCAATTTTCACTATCTGCCTTGGTGGGATTTGAACCCATATTCCCAGAATATGAGCCTGAGGTTCTGCACTAGTAGTCCAGTGCCAATACCACATCCCCCACATGAGTTCCAAAGACCCATGACTCTCTGCGAGAAAAAAAATTACTCTTCTGTTTTAAATGGACAGCACCTCACTTTTAAACAATCATCTCCAGTTTTAGATTCTCCCATGAGAAGAAACATCCTCTCCACATCAGCTTTGTAAATACCTCTCAGAACTTTATATCTTCCAATCAAATTGCTTCTTACTTTTCCAAACTGTTGTGGATACAAGCCTATCCAATCTTTGCTCATAAGACACCCATAAGGTCAACACAGTTTCTTTCAATAGGCGTTAGGACATGCAATCATTTCTATATGGCGAAGTTTGACAATGATATGAATTTAGGTGGACAGGCAGGTAGTACTGAGGAGGTGGGGAGGCTGCAGAAAGATTTAGACAGTTTAGGAGAGTGGTCCAGGAAATGGTTGATGAAATTCAATGTGAGCAGATGCAAGGCCTTGCACTTTGGAAAAAATAATAAAGGCATGGGCTATTTTCTAAACAGTGAAAAAATTCATAAAGCCGAAGTACAAAGGGATCTGTGAGTGCTAGTCCAGGATTCTCTAAAGGTTAACTTGCCTGTGATTAAGAAAGCGAAAGTAATGTTGTCATTTATCTCAAGAGGGTTGGAATATAAAAGCAGCGATGTGCTTCTGAGACTTTATAAAGCACTAGTTAGGCCCCATCTAGAGTACTGTGTCCAATTTTGGGCCCCACACCTCAGGAAGGACATACTGGCGCTGGAGTGCGTCCAGCGGACATTCACACGGATGATCCCTGGAATGGTAGGCCTAACATACAATGAACGGCTGAGGATCCTGGGATTGGATTCATTAGAGTTTAGAAGGTTGAGGGGAGATCTAATAGAAACTTACAAGATAATGCATGGCTTAGAAAGGGTGGACGCTGCGAAGTTGTTTCCATTAGGCAGGGAGACTAGAACCCATGGGCACAGCCTTAGAATTAGAAGGGGTCAATTTAGAACAGAAATGAGGAGAAATTTCTTCAGCTAGAGAGTGGTGGGCCCGTGGAATTCATTGCCACGGAGCATAGTGGAGGCCGGGACGTTAAATGTCTTCAAGACAGAGATTGATGGTGGAGTTGAAATGCCCTTCAGCCATGTTTAAATGACGGAGTGGACTCGCTGGGCTGAATGGCCTCACTTCCACTCCTATGTCTTATGGTCTTATGGTCTTATCTCGCATTCGCAAATGTGTATTGCCTCCAACTATCTCCTTCTGCAAGAGAGAAGTAAGAATGTCACTCACTGTGTGGCAATCTGATTTGGTAATGTAGCTGCTGTGGATACATGCAAATTGCAAGATGTCAGTCTGAGACTTGCAGCAGTGCCATTTGTGAAGTGCATGAATGCTCGGTGTGAATCCTGAGTGATAGAGATTGTTGATAAGTATGTGGTCGGGGAGCATGGCGAGTTATTTATGAGCCTAGTGGTGCAGTTTTGGGAAAGTGTGCAATCTGAAGATGGATTCAGTGATTTTCACCACTTGAATGAAGTCACTGAACCTATTGCGCTCAGGTCGTCAGGGCTTGTTTTCTCGTGTTGACCTCCATGGCTATCTGTTTCCATCGTCCTTTAATCTCCTGTCTGCAGGGCAGCTTGATCCCTATGAATGTCAACATTGCTCCTAATTTTCAGCTCATCATACAAGTCACAAGTGCAGCATCCAATAACCTTGGGCCTGCTTGATCTCTCCCATGTTGAATCATTCTTCACTGTTTTCCATATCAGATTCTCTTGTTGCATGACAACTAACACCTACACCAACTCCAAAGCACGCTTTATCTTTAAAAGGTACAGGCCAGCTTTAACTAACCTTAACAAATGACTGAGTGAACAAGGTGTAGAGCCAGATGAACACAGCAGGCCAAGCAGCATCAGAGGAGCAGGAAGGCTGACGTTTCGGGCCTAGACCCTTCTTCAGAAAGCCTTCCTGCTCCTCTGCTGCTGCTTGGCCTGCTGTGTTCATCCAGCTTTACACCTTGTTATCTCAGAATTTCTCCAACATCTGCAGTTCCTACTATCTCTTAACAAATGACTGTTCTGCGCTCCCTGCAGATCTGTGCAACCGATGGTTAGCAGGCACACAGCAATCATTCAAATAAGGAGTCACCACAAATTTAGTGAGCTGCCTGCACCACGTTGGAGGATGCTGGTCAACTGTGCATTACCAACCTCTCACCTATTTTGAGGTTATCCAATTTAGCCTCTTCAGGTTTAACAGAAGTGCTTGGCAAGCATTATAATGACAGGGAAAGCACATGAGGCATGAATTTAAGAAAATCGACACTGAGGCATTAAAACATCTGGATTCCAGTTCAGTAAAAGCCATATGGAATCACAGGAAGAAATTAAGGTCAAGGCGCAGACATAAAACTAAAATTGGAAAAGTCAAGGGAGATCTCTGGGGTTGGAGATATGACTAAGAAAGGCTGAAAGAGGAGTTAATGGCCAAACAATTTCTTCATGTCTTTGCCAGTACTCACATCTGTGGTCTGAATCAACATTTGACTTGGGTTAATAGGAGAATTTTGAAACTTTGTCTCATGGAACAGATCCATATAATGAGAAAATTCTAATAAAATGACTTGGCTTTTTACAATTACAAATCTGCCTTCTACCGCTATTACGATGCCATATGTGATAGCAAATTAAATTTGGACTAAGTTCAGATATCTCCCTGTGAAAATCAGACTTTAGCTAAATGAGTGCAAAAACACTTTTCTTACACTCAAGAATAATTTGCATAGGACAAGAATCATTATACAAATTCAAATCTGGTTATGCAAATATAAACCAGCAAACTCTGAGGTCCTCCTGTCTACTTTACGCAACTGCTCTGATTGTCCTTTCATTTGAAGGAAACATGGAAATACGTCTGGGAAAGCATGTACATGTGCACCCGGAATACAAGTTGCACAAAAAAATGTTCCACATGGAACCGCTTTGTTGATTGCCATCAGTATGAACGGGACAACTCTATTCAAACCACATTGACAGATAATAACACTCAGCTTCAATTACAATGTTGATTCTCAGTGTAAACAAGACATTAATATAGAAGCTTGTACTCTGTATCAAAGCTCAACAATGTTAATTCCAACTTCTATAAGGATCACAGTAATGTGAAGGAAAAATGGATCATAATGAACCATCTCAGAAAGGACTTATTATAATTCAATTCGATGCAATCATATTTGATTCAATGTAAAACCAGCTGTTGCATAATATCAGAAAGCTTAAAACCTCTGTGTGCTAAAAAGCATTTGATAGCTGACAGAAGAATTTGCATTCAGTTGCAACTCCATAAACTGTCAAATAATCTTAAGTGAGAAGTAGTATGTTTGCCTTGCATTAACTTATGGCTGCAGAATTAGCCTCAACCCCATTTTCCATGCCCTGAGAAACAGATGTTGTCTCTGCTTTTGCTGTAACTTCAAGACCCATTGTCAAGGGATAGAGACAAATTTGGATCGAGACAATTAACATCTTGCCATCTAAGCTTGTTCTGCTAGTGCCCAGGGTTTTTAATATGCATAAGAGTTACTTGTGCTGTACTTTGGGCCCTGATGGATACTTGTAAAGTAATGAACTATGCATACAAACAGAAGTAATTCCACATTAGATTAAGTCAACGTGCAGTTTGACCTGGTGCTGAGAGTGTAATTCTTTTGTGCATACTTCAGGCTTAAGTCGCAAAAATTGATTTTTCAGTGCTGTGGTTACAAATGCTGGCATTCTCAGTAAACTCAGACTACATTACTGTAGGAATGTGAAAACACAAAAACAGGAAGAAAGAAACAAAAGCATTAAATAGGGAAAGCCAAGTAGTGCTTTATTTCGTAAAGTTAAGCTGAAAGAAGTATCACTGCAATTGAAATTGCTTCCTTATACAACACCCTTATCTGAGTGAAACCAAATTCCGATGCTATGTCAAGTACTAAAGATTAGGTTATCCTGTGTTAATAGACTGTAATATAATCAATGAATTCTGATTCTATCATAAATGGCAAGACTTGTTGATGTAGTCATTGGAACCCTGAGATTATATTACTGCCACTCCAGGCTAAACCTTATTTTTGGAAGTATTTTCTTTCTTCCTTTGAAATATTTCTCCCTGAAACATTAGAAAAACATTTTTAAAAAGCCTATTTTCAATTTCTTTTCGAAGACAGTCGGAGATGGGGGTATTTAAATTCTGCCCAATCCTCAGTGTATCGCTTTCTTTCAAGTTTGCATGAAATTCTCTATTATCTGCATTAGCTATATAACTTAGCATGATAGCACTATAGAGAGAATTGTGGATGGTAATTCATAGAGCAGGTCTTTAATAATAGAAGTTCTTGGCCAAATGTGCCACATTACATAATAGGAAAGTCAGTAATATTCAATGCATATTTGTAAATGTAAAACTGAGCAGGCAATATATGCTAGATTAATTTTAACTTGCTTTTCATACTACTGAAACAAAATCATGACTTTCCTTTGTATTACATTATTAAAACAGGAACCACAGCATTGTAACTGTTTATCTTTGCTATATTGTGGTAAATCAATACCAATTTTCTTTCTGTGTTTTATTCTTTCACATAACTGTGGACATATCTCAATGCTCCTAGCAACTGGCAGGAACTGCACATAGTCACTGTATAAGGCTAGTACTGTAAATAATGTTTTGATAATGAAATGCACATTGCTTGAAGTATTTAGCTCCTCCCTGTGTGATTAACTACAAGTAAATTGACGTTACTGCGAATGATTAATTTACAATTGCAGAAGTAAAATAAATTAATTAAGCAGGAGGCAGTTAAAATCTCGCTTTGCCTTTTTTCCTTCTATTTATATGTGGTGGATTAATATATTTGCGCTGGATTCAGGAGACTCGTGCTAAGGAAAAGTAAACAATAAATAATTGGTATAGTTAGTGACTACAGCATGGCAAATGTATACTGTATTAACAAATGCTCTTTAATTCTTTCCTGTAATTTAATCTCATTCACCTTGCTTTCAGCTTGACTCTTTAGAATGTAAAACCTTTTATTCAGAAATAACCAAGCAATCATTCATTATCCAAGCAAGCTGTTTCTTGGTTAATTCTTTTGAATTATATTTTGTGAGATACTTGACGTTATTACGTGGGACAGGCTGGGTAGACCAAGGGGTCTTTTCCTGCCCGTCATTGTTTGTATATTCATAATTACCATTGATAAGCAAGTATAATGAATAAAATAGCAGCCACAGACTATAAATTAATAAATATTGACCTGATAGGTGGCTTTGTAGAGGCTTGTGAGGTGCAACCTTATACGGGTTTATAAAATCAAGAGTGACATGGATAGGGTGAATACCTAAATTCTTTTTTCTGAAGTGTGAGGATCCAAAACTAGAGGGCATAGATTTAAGGTAAGTGGGCAGGGATAGTAAAGGGGCCTAAGGGGCAATTGTTTCCTACAGAGGGTGGTGCGTGTGTGGAATGAACTGCCAGAGGAAGTGGTGGAGGTTGGTACAATTACAACATTTAAAAGGCATCTAGATGGGTATACAAATAGGAAAGGTTTCAAGGGATCTAGAAAAACTGCTGTCAAATGGGGCTAGATTAATTTAGGCTATGTGGTTTGCATCTTCATGTGACATCCATACATAATGCACTTTCTGGCATTGAATACCAAAAGGAAACAAATCTGGAGAAAGAACATATTTAAGAATGTGGATACTAACTCATTTTAAATGAAAGGGAAAAAGGAGCATTTTTTTAAAGGAACGTCCAAAGTATATTAGTTAACATTCTCACATTAGCAGCAGGAAGAAATAACCCACTTTATCACAGATTATCTGCTGGATAATGTATTTGCCACTTAACATTTAGAATTTGTTTTTAACATTTTAGAAGCATTGTGTATGAATAGAAGTGATTTTAATTGCAACTAACATACTGGTTGTCAGCAACCCATCATCACCAATGTAATATCCTATGTA